>NW_007736439.1:5916-8136 GCF_000696425.1 Galeopterus variegatus | reverse complement strand
GTGCATGGTGAGCAAATGTTTTGAGGAAGAAATCTGTGATTAAAGATTCATATGCTCTGCTAAAATCATTTCACCTTAGCTTTGGCTGTATGTTTTTTTCATACACATGCCAATAATGTTTCCTCTTTTGTGTAATTTGTGAAACAATCAATAAGGTGTGCAGATTTTGGCACAGCAGTAACAGACCAGGAGGACAGCCGTCATACCAGCCAACATTCTTACTCAAGTGTAGCTCTTCATAAGAAGTTGAAACTGGAGTGGCTTGTCATAACGGAGTTATCCTCAGGCCATATTTAAATAAAGCACTTAACCGCAAAAGACAAAGTAGGTACATCTACCGTAAAAAACAGAGTGTATCAGTTATTAACATGCCTTAGCCTAAGACATCTTTGGCAAAGGGATTGAAGTCTTAGAAATGAAATTAGACAGGCATCCTACTAGGACATTGCTTGATTGTAACAGGAAAAGCACTAAGTGTAGTAGCCAAAAACCTGACCGGAGTTGTTACACTGGAGTGTCACAGCTTCTTACCCAATTTCCAGTCTTAAGTCAATTCACAAACCCAGAGCCCCTTGATTGAAGGGAAGGCAAGTTCCCTTTGAGGCAAAAGTCTGCATCATTGCGACAAGTACACACCATGCATCTTTTTTCCTGTTTTCCTCAAATGTTCCTGTAGCCATGTGAGTGACATTTCATTGAGAAAATACATTGTCCAGATATCTGAAGGTTAATAAACACAGTCTCTGAATTGACATTAATTTTAGGGGATCCAAAATGCCACTGTGGCTCACAGTCAAAGTGAGGGATTATGGTGGCCAGGAGACATGTGAAGTCTTAGTTCAAGTCTGACTTACAGTGGTCCCAGTTGGTCCATAGACATATCCTGTGGTTATTTTCCCATTTGCTAAATGCATACTTGGAAAAGACATACTTCACAACTGTAAGAATCCTTGACATTGACTCTGACCCGTGGTATAAGTGTCATTCTAGTAGGAATAGCTAAACGGAAGTCCCAGGAATATCTCCTCCCTACCAAAATAATAAGCCAGAAGAAATAACACATATCTGGGGAAATTACAGAGGTTAATGCCAGCATCAAAGATGTACAACAAGCAGGATGAAAGTACATACTACATCCCCTTTAATTAATCAATTTGGCCTATGAAGAAGTCAAATGGATTTTGGAGAATGACTGTGGATTATTGTAAATTCAATCATATGTTAACTACAGTTTTAGCTTATCACCCAGATGTAGTATTTTTACTGGAGCAAATAAATACAGTCCCTGGCACTTGTTATACAGCTATTGACTGTTAATGCCCTTTTCTCCATACCAAATTGCAAGGACAACCAGAAGCAGTTTGCTTTGTTCTTGGCAGGACCAAACAACATACATTCACAGCCTTGCCCAGGTCAACTTGAATTCTGCTTTCATTAAACAGCACAGCACACTGATCCACTACATTGATAACATTTTCTTGATCAGGTCTGATAAGCAGGAGGTAGCACTCCACAGTTGTTAACTACCATAAAATCTCAGGGTCAACACCTGAGTCCCAGCTTCAGCACTTATAAACTCTGCAAACATGGACAAGTTTCTTACCTTATATGACACTCAGTTTTAAAAAGGAAATAGCAATGCTTCATCTATCAAGTTATTAAAAGCATAACTATATTGATGTGTAAACTGTATTAATGAAAATTATAATTATTTTTTTCCTGACATTAAAAATTTTCCCTATGATTAGGCATATAAAGAGGAAGTCTGGCTCATGTAGTATCTTTCTGGCATAAAAAGAGAGGACATAAACGAAAGTAGTAAAAACACACAATCATTACAATCCCCAAACAATTGACACCCTCAGTAGCTTCCCTGCAAATGCCAAATAATTTCATAATCATGGGCTCGTGGGAAGTTGAATGAAAGGCAGCACTTTGAAGTGAAAGAGAGAAAATTTTGGTGACAGGCAGATAGAAAACTTGAATCCTGACTTCTCTTTTACTAAGCATGTGAAATTGGGCCCATTAGCCTCCCTATGGTTTGGTTTCCTTCACTAGAAAATGGGAATAATAACAATAGGAGTAATATCTTCCAAAAATGGCTTTCAGGAGAGCTAAATGAAATAAAGTGTGCAATGTATATCTACTGTAGTGCTTGCCACATCGAAGTACATTGCTCAATGAGTGCTAATTCTTCTTAGAGTTAAATGGTATCTTTTA
>NW_007736439.1:3611-5598 GCF_000696425.1 Galeopterus variegatus | reverse complement strand
TTGGGCCCATTAGCCTCCCTATGGTTTGGTTTCCTTCACTAGAAAATGGGAATAATAACAAGAGGAGTAATATCTTCCAAAAATGGCTTTCGGGAGAGCTAAATGAAATAAAGTGTGCAATGTATATCTACTGTAGTGCTTGTCACATCGAAGTACATTGCTCAATGAGTGCTAATTCTTCTTAGAGTTAAATGGTATCTTTTAAAAAAATCACTTCATTAACCCCTCTTACATGACAGATGAGAAAATTGAGATCCAGAAATACTAAATTGTTTTATTTCTTAGAAAGATAACCAATTGGGAAATGACTCAAGGGACAGAGTGAGCTCATTTGAAGTGGATTTCAACTTCTTAAAGAACATGTGACTCCTGAGAAAATGATTTCTGTGCGATGAGATAACACAAAGGAAAAAGGAAATATTTTTAGCTGAACCCACATTATAAACTACACATTGAATCATCTCCTGTGTAAATCTGGGAGCCTTGCCCAAGAGACAGCCATGTAATCAGGTGTTGTTACTTCACCATCATCACCATGAGCTAAATGAGATTCTAAGAATAATCACTGAAATGGCGTATTTCCAAGACAAATAAATTGTGCCTTAGTCACATACCATGTAGAACCAAACTTTTGGTTCAGCTATGATGATCCTATCAATTTCATTGGGAAAGCTTTACTGATAGGATCATTTACAAATTACCTTCTAGGTATCAGCTGTTCTATCACTTGCTGTGTCTATGGTTCAGAAAAGACTCTCCCACAAAAGCTGTGTTTCCTACTGACCTTTCAGGGATCAAGTTTGTACATTTCTGGCATTCCATCTCCTCTCCGTCAAGAGGTTAGGTTTATGTCTTTTTCTCTTAAATCTAGATGGATTCTGTGACTTAGAATAAGGCAAAAGTGACATGGTGCCTTAAGAGATTGGCAGCCTTCACTTTCTGTCTTCGAACACCTGATTTTGGAGCCCTGAGCTGCCACTTATGAAGTGTGAAGTTGCTGAGACCATCGAACACCTGATTTTGGAGCCCTGAGCTGCCACTTATGAAGTGTGAAGTTGCTGAGACCACACACTGCGAGGAAGCCCAAACCAGCCAGATGGAGAAGCTGCCTGGAGAGGGTCAGGCTGTTTCAGCCCTTCCAGCCGGGTGCCAGACATGTGAGTGAAGTCACCTGACTGCAACCACATGTGAACACCTGAGCCAGAAGTACACAGCTTTAAATGCCAACCCACAGAACCATGACGGATTGTCATTTTAAGCCACTCAATTTTGGTTTTTTTTTTTGTTTGATTTTGTTGTTGTTATGTACAGAAAATCTCCCTTAAGTAAATCTTTGGGAGACCAGGTCACTCTTTCACCTGCACATTTACTGAAATTATGTTTGTCTACTGAGTTGCTGAGAAAATGTAGTATGCATGTAGTAGAGGGTACTTTGGTGTGCTTGTGAGCTGAGTACATTATTTAGTTTTAATTTATGTTCTGCCTGCTTCAAGAACAGATCGGATGCTCTGATCAAATGATTATTGAATGGAGGAATGTAGTAAATGAATCATTAAATATTTAAAGTCAGGAATGAATATCATGGAGCCATTTAACTCAATTGTTTCATTTATTAAATAAAATTTCATGCTCTTAATTATAAGTTGACAAGTTGAATGCTTCATCATTTTCTCTCCAAATATACACCAAAAGTGCCTACCCTTTTCTTTTGACTCATGTCACCTAACACCTCTGTGCCCTTGCTGACGTGGTTCCTATGACTTGGAATGCCCTTTCTCTCCAGACTTGTGGCCCGGTGACTACTACTCACTCTTCCTTCCTAGCTTTAGAGATCCATTTACTCATTTATTCAACAACCATCTATTTAGCACACACCTCATGCCTTACTGCTGCCTTGACTAAGAGAGGTAAATAACTCGAGGGAGCTGCGGTTTGATGTGGGATAAATTTGAGTCAATAGTTACAATGGAGGGTGACAAATATTTAG
>NW_007736439.1:0-3203 GCF_000696425.1 Galeopterus variegatus | reverse complement strand
TTTAGTTTTAATTTATGTTCTGCCTGCTTCAAGAACAGATCGGATGCTCTGATCAAATGATCATTGAATGGAGGAATGTAGTAAATGAATCATTAAATATTTAAAGTCAGAAATGAACATCGTGGAGTCATTTAACTCAATTGTTTCACTTATATATAAGTTGACAAGTTGAATGCTTCATCATTTTCTCTCCAAATATACACCAAAAGTGCCTACCCTTTTCTTTTGACTCATGTCACCTAACACCTCTGTGCCCTTGCTGACGTGGTTCCTATGACTTGGAATGCCCTTTCTCTCCAGACTTGTGGCCCGGTGACTACTACTCACTCTTCCTTCCTAGCTTTAGAGATCCATTTACTCATTTATTCAACAACCATCTATTTAGCACACACCTCATGCCTTACTGCTGCCTTGACTAAGAGAGGTAAATAACTCGAGGGAGCTGCGGTTTGATGTGGGATAAATTTGAGTCAATAGTTACAATGGAGGGTGACAAATATTTAGGGAGCACATGGGTACAATATCCAACAGAGCCAGAGGAATAGTGAGGTGTCTCAGAGAAGGTAGCCTCTGAGCTGAGTCCTGAAGTCCAAGGAGGAAGCCAGCAAGAAGGGAAGAAAAGGTGTGGGTGAGAGCTTTTGTGGTTAGTTTGTTTTCCTGTTTTATGTTTTTAATCAGAGACTGTTCACTAGAAGGTCAAACTTAACTAAGGAAGATTTATTGTAAGTAGTTAGAAGATTTTCAATAATAAAAGTACTTTGAGGGAAGAGTAAAAAGTGAGGATCAGTTTTTTTTTTTTTTACCAATTCCTCTCTGAGCTTTCCCACCTCTCCCTGTTCCAGTTACTGGGATCCCTCTGTCCCTATCACATTAACTGTCAGGGGTGGTGAAGATGCTGCAGTCTCACTTCAGCTTTCAGGACCCAGCTACGTGCAGTTTCTGGAAGTTTTTTTCCTCTCTGTAATGCATATCTTTAATTGTACACTATAGATCAATGCTACTCAAAATGTGGTCCTTGCTGCTGCATGAACTGTTTGTTATTATTCTATAATGAGATAATTATAGACACAGATAATAAATACCTAGAAACTCTTATAGCAGTTTGACAGAGTGACATGTCTATTGAATCTAATAATTTAAAAAAGAGGCATTCTTGGCAGGTGCGCTCAGCACCCAGGAATGGCGCAATGCCAGCAGGGCACGCTTCCTGTGCCTGGACGTGGTATAAGGCGCATTTTGCAGCTGCACCGGGCTCTGTCCCCAGACCTTGAAGCGCTGGGCGACCAGGATGTGAAGGACGAATTTAGGAGACATGAGACCATTGTTTCTGACAAGTCCCAGTGCTCTTGCAGGAATCAGAGTTGTATACAGCAGTGTTATGGCAACAAGGTAATGAAAACAGACAAAATTCAACTGAAAAGGCACGTTTTGGCACCTGTCTCTCAGAAGAAAAACTTAATGACTTTTGTGATGAACAAATCGAACAGTTGCAGGAGCTGAAGCAAGAAGCCACTAAACCTTATAGGCAATTTAGTATTACCAAGTCTAGAAAGCCAAAATTTTAGTTAGTCTATATGAAGTTTAACAAAACATGTAAAATTCAGAGCCCCTTATTTTAAGTATCATTGGTTTTTAAAATTTATTTCAGCTTTGAGACAATGAGAATGTCTGGTGTTAATGAAATATTCTTTTATCTTTGCATATTATGAATATAATATATGGATCAGGATCACTACTAGACAGTTTAAAAACTTTACAACATTGTTGGAATAACAGTACTTGCTGGATGGAATTTGATTTTTGGACTAAAGAATGGCTCTAAAATGGACAAACTTGTAGAATTCTGTTGAAAATAGGTGACATTGGAGCTGGTCTGCAAGGCCGAGTAGGGATATTTCAGGTAGAAAGGAGGCTGATGAGCAGGCATTTCAGACAGAGGGACCCGTACATGGAGAGAGAGGTCACTGTGTATTGGGGAAACAGATGTGGTTTGCAGTGGCCAGACCAGATGCAGAAGCCAGCTGAGAAAGGGGGCCCGAGTAGTGGGCAATCTGGGACAATAGAGGATCAGTGGGCAGGGACAGAGCCCCCTGAAGCTGGGGAGGGGATTGATAATTGGGGTAGGGACCAGAGCAGGGTCTTTCCAGGTGCAGTGAGAGACCACCTGCCTGCGGAGTTGTAAAATACAGATTCCAGGGCCTAGAGGTCCATGGCTCCAGCTGGGTTGGTTGCAGAGAAACCTGAAGGAGAAGAAAGACAGCCCCACTCAGCCAGGTCGGGGCCCAGGACTGTTTGGGGTCTGTTTGCTGAGGGTGACAAGGGCCAGGCAGGCAGGCTCTCAGGTACCCACCCCCCATCTGTGCCAGACTCCCAGCTCAGGGCCCTGGGGGGCGCTCTGGGTGATGTTTCCAGCAGGCAGAGGGCCTTTTACTCAGCTCTTCCTTCCAAGGCAAGCAGGGGCGGCAGCTGAGCCTCCGGGGTCCCTGCAGCAGGAAGCCTGCCCAGCCAACACATTCGCTCTTTGTCTGTGTCTCAGCAGGGGAAGGTGCCCGAGTTGTGTCTAGCTTGGCTGGTGTCCAGGCTGTGTTGGCAGTGCCAGCCTCCCTGAATAACAAATGCTGATGAGGGAGTGGAGAGAAGGGTATGATCCTGCACTGTTGGTGGGACTGTAGATTAGTACAACCACTACAGAAAATGGTATAGAGGTTTCTCAAACAACTACTATAGAACTGCTATATGATCCAGCAATCCCACTTCTGGGTATATACCCAAAGAAATGGAAGTCATCATGTTGAAGGGATGCCTGCACTCCCGTGTTTATCATAGTTCTATTTACAATAACCAAGATACGGAACAAACCTAAATGTGCATCGATGGATGATTGGATAAGGAAAAAGTGGTATATATACACCATGGAATACTACTCTGCCATAGAAAAGAATGAAATTCTCCCATTTGCAACAATATGGATGAACTTGGAGAAACTCATGTCAAGTGAAATAAGCAAAGCACAGAAGGATAAATACAACATGTCATGTACTCACTCATAAGTGGGAGCTAAGAGGGAAAGAAGGAAGGAAACACCACAGTGGTGTGTTGGACCTGCAGAGGGAGAGCATACCTAGGCATACAAAGTGGAGTTGGGGGGGGCCGGCCCGGTGGCGCACTGCGATAGTGCGCCGCTTGGGAAGTGCGGCGGCGCT
>NW_007736438.1:62693-64417 GCF_000696425.1 Galeopterus variegatus | reverse complement strand
ACACACACACACACACACACACACACACACACACACAAACAAACAAACAACAACAACAACATCAACAACAACAACATCAACAACAACAACAACAAAACCGGGGGGGGCGGAGGAAGATTTAACAACCACAACTTTTTTTTTTTGATGTTCTTACAACAAGAAAATGGAGGGGACACACCTGGGTGGCAGGGGGGAGAGGGAGGAGGGAGGGAGGTTTTGGTGATGGGACACAATAACTAACTACATTGTATATTGACAAAATAAAAAACATAAAAAAAAATAAGACAGATAAAGTGGACGATAAATAAATAAATAAATAAATAATCTAAATAGCAAAAGCAATAAGGCATACTGAACACCATACACTGATCATAGAAAATATAATTTCTTCTCAAGCACATATGAAACTTTTCAGGGGTTAAAATAATCTAAATAGCATACTTCCAAAAGGTCCAGTAGGTTTTACAAAGCACAAATTTTACAAACAACATGATATAATAGCAATGCAATAAAAATAGAAATTATAACACAAGCCCAAACAAAACAAAACAAAAAGACCCTTCCGCCTGGAAATTTAAAAGCCTTCTGTTAAGTAAATCTTGGCGAAAAGGTAAACACACAAAAATTACAGAATCTCTGAAAAATAATGGTAGTTAAAGTGCTACATATCAGAATCTATGATTTACATTTAAAGCAATGAACACTCCTTTCCAGGCTATAATCTTCTGTTTTGGAACACACGTACCTTCATGACTTGTGTATTAGTGATGATAGGGGGGTCCAATCAGAGCAGCTGGAGCCCCACTCTGCTCTCAGTCTCAGTCAGCCAAAGAGGAACCTGTAGCTGCAGAACCACAACCATTGGACCAATGTGTGACCAAGTGTCCCAAGTGAACCAATGAATGTCTTCCTGGGATATTCAACCTTGAGTTGAAAGGGGAAAGTTGTGATTCAATGGATGTAATTGTTTGCTTGTGGGTTCTTTCCTTGTTATATGCTTTTAACCACAGTGATAAGTTCATCGATGACTTCCATTTCCATAATTCTTCTTAATTCTATATTGGTTCAGTATTTGTAGTTAATCTTTACAGAAATACATTTAAGGAATAAATTTGCTAGAATTGTCAGATTTTTGAAATGCAAATAAATAAATAAATAAAGCAATGAACAGGGAAACATTTACAGCAATAAACACCTACATCAATAAAAATAGAAGAATGAAAATAAATTAATTAAATTCCCAACTCAAAAATCTAGGAAAAGACAAAGTAAATCAAAAGAAGCAAAGTAAGGAAATATTAAAGATTAAATTAGAAATTAGTGAGGTAGAGAACAGAAAGATAGTTAAATTAATCTATCAAAATCCTGTAACTTTGAAAAAGTCCAAAAAAATAGCCAAATTACTAATTTAATTTTTTTTTTTACTTAATTAAGTTAGGTTTTATTTTTAAAACTTTTTTTTTTCGTTAAATTTTTATTTTGTCAATATACAATGTATATGATTATTATGGCCCATCACCGACACCTCCCTCCCTCCTCCCTCTCTCCCCTCCCCCCCAAGAATGTCCTTTCCGTTTGCTTGTTGTAACAACTTCATAAAAGTATAGTTGTTATATCTTCTTCCCCACCCCCCCCCCGGCCCCCCGGTTTTTTTTTGTGTGTGTATGTTGGGTGAATTAATTGGTTTATTTTTTAGCTCCCACCAATGAGTGAGAACATGTGAT
>NW_007736438.1:55941-61789 GCF_000696425.1 Galeopterus variegatus | reverse complement strand
CCCCCCCCCCCCCCCCGGTTTTTTTTTGTGTGTGTATGTGGGTGAATTAATTTGTTTATTTTTTAGCTCCCACCAATGAGTGAGAACATGTGGTATTTCTTTTTCTCTGCCTGACTCGTTTCACTCAATATTATTCTCTCAAGGTCGAGGTTTATCTAATTTAATTTTTAAAAAGTGAAGAAGCATAAATATAAGAAATAACAAGAGGGAAAAAACTATTGATGCAGAGGGAAAAGAAAATGTAAGAATCTACTTTGTACACAGCTCTGCAAATAAATTTAAAAATCTAGATCCAAAAAAAAAAAAAAAAAAAATACCTACATCAAATGGATACTTTTTTTAAAAAAATGTAGTTTGCAAATTTGACTCAGTAGAGACAGGAAGTTTAAACAGACCAATTTCCATAATTGAAACAGAAAAAGTTATCAAGAAACCACTCTTCATATAAGGACCTAGCTCAAGAAACCTAGACGGTTTCACAGAGAAATTTTACCAAATTTTTAGAAGCCAGATAGTCCTAATGAGACATGCATTTAAAATGAAGAAAAGTTTACAAGTTCTTTTTATGAAGCAAGTATAACACTGGCCCCACAAAAAGTTATCGAGACAATATAACTTATGCATATTAATTAAACATTCTCAGTAAAATATTATGAAACAGAGTTCAAAGGCATACTATATCAAAAAATTATATACCATGGCCACCTGGGGTTTATGCCAGGAATGCATTGTACTTTTGTATTTATTCCGCATGCCACATGTGTTTAATTAACTAAGTGCTATGTCAAGTAAGAGAGCTGGAGAGCTTAGCTTGCTCTCAGGTACTGTAGTTGTTCTTTTCTTGAATTTTAGTTCCTGATCCCTACTTAAAGTTCCAAACTTGCTTCGAAATATCAGTATGACTCACAATTAAAATTAAATTATTTTATGACTGTTGCTCTGAGATGCAAGTCTCTAAAACTTGGTAACATTGATACTTCTTGAAAGGCATCACTTTTATTAACTATCAGATAATTGAGTCTATTAATTCCAAAGCAATTTCTTAAAGACAACCATGCCAAAGAAAAACTGGGAATAATTGAGTTGCTATGCAGTTATGAATTTTATATTATCTTATAAATATTGAACTAAATGAAGAGTGTTAGAAAGAAGAATATACCTTTATTCAGTATAGTCCTTGTGTTGTTTCTTTAAAGAAATTGTTTTATAATCTAAAAAAATTAACACATTAAACTGAAAATATTCTAAACAAACACCAACCTAATTAGATATCATACCAACTGATGATAATTTTAAGGCTTTACTGTCCTTTCTTTAGGAAGATATAATAAAATTTTGTCTATTGGTTTTCAAGAGTTGTACCTGTAATATCGTAAATCACAGCAAATGTGCCCAAATTCCATAATTTGGAGCCCCATCTGTTGCTGTTTATTGAGCAATAACTTAGGAAGTGGGGTTAATGGGAAAGAAGGTGATTTTGCCTGGTAGTATATAAGAAGATATAAGATTTGTACCATACCTACCTACCACCAAACTTAGCACAAACCAAAAACATGATTCATAGGACTGCATTTTTCCATTTCTGCATGAACCCATTAGGATGATTTTGGTGACCTTATTTTCCTTCAAGTTTGTTCCTGATGTTAATATAAATCTACTTTTATCTATATAGTACCACTGGGGACAGAGGGAAATGTAATAACCTCTGTAATTAACCCAAAGGCCATCACCTCTGAAGCATGACCTTCACTCACATAAAGATAGCTGCAGATGTTAACTTTTGCTGCAAGTCTTTAAGGCAAACTGAGAAATATAATAACATGTCAACTAGTCTGCTCTACCCTTATTAGTGGTCCATCCAAGTTGAGTATAAAACAAGGCAAAATGGCAGAAAGTGAAGTCACACAATGTTTTGATGGTCTGTGGATAAACAGTTGGTTTATACTTGTAAAGTAAAAACAGAAAATGTTTTTGAGTAACCACTAACTGATAGATACAGTTCCAGACAGGATGGTGGGCAGACTTTATCCCTTGGGTTGAAAAACATTCACTTATGTTAAATGCCTCCTATAATGGATACATTTTCTTCTTCAATACCCTTGGGTCCTTTTTATCATTCTGGACAATCCCTCAGCTTCACGATCTTTTTTCTTCCAATATTTGATGCCTGAGAGACTCCTTGGGGTCAGAAATTGCTTTGTTGCAAATCATTTTGTTGCTTAATTTACTTCCCTACCTACCTCCTCAAGGAGGCCCTCGGTCAGTGACTAGTTTGTGGAAAAATATGAAAGCCCTTGCTCCTGTCAGGACAATCTCAGAGGAATTACACGTTTATCAGAGTTCCCTTTTGCAATCAGCTTCTCTCAAGGGACTTTGCTTGAAATTGTGCCCTGCCTTGTCCTCTTCACAGTCCCCTCCCAGCTTCCCTCAATTCTTAACTGGTTTCTTCCAGCAGCACTTCCTTAATCAATCACTTGCACGTCCATCCTCCTCTCATAATCTGCTTCTAGGGAACTCAACATTACCACTTCCACCCTAAATTTAAGAACTTAAAGATGTGTAAAAGCCTACTAATTTCCTAGAAACAGAAAGGTAAAAATTCTTTAAAGACTCAAAAAGCAAGAAATTGCAATTTCCTTGAATAGCTAATTGTAGGGGATAAAATGAGTCACTGGGTCGTGATGTTCATCAAGAAAGGATTAATCTCAGTAATGCATCATTCTTTCTGCACATAAATATATGTGGGCGTGGGAGGATGGGAAAATATACCAGGTTTTGTCAAGGGCAGAAGCAGGAGAAAGAAGGTGAATGTGTACAGAAAGAGCTTTTTAATAAGCTCTTTTAAAAATTCCAACAAGAGAAAAATATGAGAAGGAAAGAGAGAATAATGAAATCATTTTCATTCCCTCCAGAGTTCCCATTATCTTTTTTTCTCACTTCATTTTAGGAGAGGCATCTTTCTGTAGTATTTATATGGTATAAATCTGAGAAGTAAAAAGGAGAAATAAATTGGAGCTTTATAAAAATTTTAAAATACTGAAGAGCAGCCAAAAGAAGTAAATCCAATGATATATTTTAATCTGCTAAGTGGGACTTTAGCTCTAACCCCTGGAAATTGAGGGAAAAAGCACTAAAGTTGAAGTGCACAATGGGGAAATAGCCACATAAACAGGGAAGCCAAATCTGAACAATCACTATTAAGAAACACAGAATATCAGTGGGATGGATAAGGCATATACGGCCCTGCCTGAATATAAATGTTATTAGGGCAAGAAGTGGATCTGCCTTGCCCACCATTGGAACATTGTAAGCTATTTATACATATCTGATGAATGGATTATCTTATTAATTAATCACATTAAAAACATAATTCTGGTTTATATATTTCCAAATGATGTGTACCTTATAACTCAGCACATAGCAGGTACTCACAAATATATGTTGAATAAATAAACTCCAAATATTAGAACTGGGACACATGGCCGTCAATATGATTTAACTCATAGAAATAGTGGGAACAAATGTTTCACACCATGACTGTCCTAGAAAATTTGAGATGTAGGGATCTGATTCGCTCAACCTGGAAAAAAGAAAACTTCATTTCCCCCCAAATGCACTGAAAAGAAATACTCTGTTTTCAATCTTAGGCCTGAAAAAGGCTTAATATATACTTTCTATCTTCCCATTTAGCCTAAATAGTTAATAGTAGCAGGAGTGATTATTATAACCTAAGTTTAATAAATACTGGGAAATTGTAAAGGATTTTTAAAAGATTATAATGTTAGTTTAATTTCATAGATACCTTTGAGACTAAGTGGAGTGAGGCTTACTAGAATAAGGCAAAGGAACAGAACAATGCAAGAGAGAGCTTGTTTCTTTTTTCATTTTTTCTTATTGAAACGGAGTTGATTGTACATGTCTGTGGGGTGCAGAGTTGAATACCGAAACCTGTGTGCAACATGTGATGCTCAAATCAGGATAATTAGAATATTCAACGTTATACAATGTAACTGTTATTTTGTGGCCTTTTGCCAATTCCTCCCTTACCCCCCTCCCACTGAGAGCTTTTTTCTGTACAATACATAACCTCACCTATATACAAAATCTAATAGATGGAGAAGAAGAGGCACATGAAGCATTAAGTAGCATTAAGTAATAGCAGCATTAAGAATGAAAGTACATTCTTAAAATTTCCAAATCAATCCTATGCCCTAAATTGATATACAGATTTAAAGTGCATCTCTTTCATCTCCTTCTGAGTCCCCTTATTCTGAGTCCCCGAACGACGGCGCTCCCGCCGAGGGTTCGGATCCCACATACAGACCAGTTCCCGCTCACTGGCTGAGCGAGGTGCGGGCGCGACGCCAAGGGTTGCGATCCCGTTGCTGGTCCCGGTCCGGTACGGGCGCGACATTGAGGGTTGTGATCCGTTGCCGGACACAAAAAAAGACAAAAAGGAAAAAAAAAAAAAAGAATAGAGTTTGACAGTGAATTTACTAACTCACTGGCAGAATATAACATTTTCTTTATCTGCAAAATGTGGTATGAGTCTAGTGAATGGAATACAATCTCAATGGATGCATAGTCAAGCCCACTAAGAAATATTATAGAATTTATCTATCTACCTATCTATATCATTTATCACCCCCATTTTTAAAATAAAGCAACTGAATTGCAATAGTATTAAGTAATTTTTTCACACAGACTGTTTCATACCAGCTCCTGTCACCACTGTATGGATGAGAAAGCTGTCTCTCAAAGAGAATATGACATTTTTGTACTTTCCCAGGGTTTGTGATTTCTGCTTCAGCTCCAATACTTTGGCTATGTTGGATGGCATTTTTTAAAAAGCTATTGAGTAACAGCTTTATAAAAAATCTCCATTATTAAATTTTTCTTCTCTTTAAAGAGGAAACATTGTCCTTCTTGTTTAATGAAAATTGTTACTAGAACTAATTAATTTCTTCCTGAAGAGTTCAGTTAATATGCTTGATTTCTTTTAGAGAACTATAATTCTCAATGCTGGCTTTCTGCCAGCAAGAAGAAAACAAAAAGGAAAAAGGATAAGAAGGAGGGAAAGAGATAAATGATATATCCAGGGCATACCTGAAGGTGAGACACCATTAAATCAAACTGCCTGCAGTATCAAGTTGAGATTTTTCTCCACAGAAGCTGAAGCCGTTGGTCCTCTCCAGTCTTGAGAGGTGATGTTTGCAAGAATCAAGGAAATGAGCGACACAGGGTTAGACACATTTCAGCATTTAGATATTTTATTTCTCCTCTAACTGGACAAAAGCTTCCTTGCTCCTAAAAAATACTTTACCATACATGCCAATTGGATGAATATCAGGTCACAGACAAAAAACAGGTATTGTAAGTCAATCAGCAGAATACCACTGAAATCTTGAATATATCTTACAAATATAATTAATAATAAACATACATATGCCACTCTTGGCAAAACTAGAAAATAAATTACATGAAAATTAAGAAAAAATAGTTATTTATTTAAGGAAAATATTATTCTAGCTTGGGAGGTCAGACTTTTTGAGATCAACTTATTTCCGTTAACTCTCAGATGTGTTATTTCCTGTTAGTGGGTGGAGAAAGGGTTGTGCTACTGCTTTGTTACTGTTGCAAAAGTAAATCCTTCTTTAAAAGATAAAGAATCAAAATGAGAACCTTACCTCCCCCTAAAAAGCAAACAAAAAATATGAGCGTGACTGCAAAATACTCAAGTAGTATAAAAAAGTGATCTTTGGGCTGGCCTGGTGGCGCACTGCTACAGTGCACCGCTTGGGAAGCGCAGCTGCGCTCCCGCCGAGGGTTCGGATCCCACATACAGACC
>NW_007736438.1:49080-55650 GCF_000696425.1 Galeopterus variegatus | reverse complement strand
GCGGGAGCAACACCAAGGGTTGTGATCCCATTGCCGGTCCCGGTCCGGTATGGGCGCAACACTGAGGGTTGCGATCCGTTGCCGGTCACAAAAAAAGACAAAAAAAAAAAAAGTGATCTTTTACCAGGTATGTATGCTGAGTCTTGACATGACAACCTGTTACTGGGTCCTTTTATATTTCACAGTAGAGGAAACAGGTTTAGCATGATCAGAGATTTATATATGGTGTGGTGATCATGTCAGGAAAATCAGAGACAATTCTGGAGCCAGCAGGTAGAAGAATTTCTAACAATGACATTATACAGCCATTATAGATAAGAAATGCTTCTTCTACTGAACTTGATCATGCCAGGGGATCAGGATTTGCATAGTTCTAAGTACTTAACCCACAGGATTCTAATACCTACCTCTCACATTGCTTACATAATCAACAACATTTGAGAGAGAAATAGGTGAAATAGCTACCAAAACTACAAACCCATTGGAAAACAGTTTCTTAGAGATTGAGCTTGTTTCTGTCTTCTACTCCCCATAGACATAACTCATTCTGGTAATTCACTTTTTTTATTAATTTTTTAAAATTTTATCATTACGCAATGTAAACATTTTTTTGTGGCCCTTTAGCAATTTCTTCCTAACCATCCCCCTCCCCCTTTCCCACCTCTGATGTCCTCAGTTCCATTCTTTCCCTTTGAGAGTTCAAGGAATTATTTCTTTCTTTCTTTTTTCTTTTCTTTTCTTTCTTTTCCTCTTTTAGGCTCCTACTTGTGAGTGAGGACATACAGTATTTCTCTTTCTGTGCCGGCTTATAACATAATTTTCTCTAAGTTCATCCGTGTTGTTGGCACAATTTCATTCTTTTTGATGGCAGAGTAGCACTCCATTGTGTGTATATACCACATTTTCCTTATCCAGTTGTCTGTCTGTGGGCATTTAGGTTGGCTCCTCAAACAACTACAGGTAGAACTGCTATATGATCCCCCAATTCCACTGCTGGGAATATACCCAAAGGAATGGAAATCATCGTGTTGAAGGGATACCCACACTCCCATGTTTATTGCAGTTCTATTTACAATAGTCAAGAGTTGGAACCTGGTAATTCACTTTTGAAAATGCAGTTAATAACCTAAAGCCAGTTCGGTGTGGCAGGACATCAACCAATGACCACAAGAGCAATTCAGTCTTGATGAAACAGGAGACAATGGTTCTGATTTCTTTATGTTTAATGTGACTCTTAGATCACTTAAAAGCCACCAGTACGTTAGTTTATCTAAGAACATGAAAGTCCAGCATATATCTTTTACCTAACCAGCTAGAGATTTTTCAGAAAATTTTTATGTTCTTTCTCTCCTTTAACTGAACACCATTCAGGAGAAAATTAAAGTTGATGATTTCAGTGTATTCATTAAAAGATGAACTGTTTTATTTTAATAGGGTTATTTTTAAGAAAGAAAATTATGTTACTGATATTCTCATTTGCCACTTACTTTGCATTTGCTACAAAGGAGATATGGAAGATATTTGTTGAATTATAATGCTAACCTTCCCCCTGAAATGCTAATCTTTTACCTTCTAAATGACAAATTGCCCAATTTTTAAGTCCATTACCTCCTGCACTCCTCCACCACATGCTCCTTTGCTTCTTGCTACTCATACCTTTTTCCCACAAAATAATCATTAGATACGTCCAGAGCCAAACTGTGCCTTTAAGTGCTTTTATACATGTAAACCTTGTTCATTGTCATAAGAGATGAGTCTTTAAGCAGCCAAGCAAACCTTCTCTTCTTCAATATCTCCTCTGTGTCTTTGGGGCTCCTGCTTTGTTCAGATGTATGGAGACCAACATAAGTTTTTGCAACACCTCATTCTGTCTTCCAGCTTAGTCTGGGTTTAGATGACAGCTGAAAGCGGCTAGAAGCATGACAATGCACTGCCGTATGGAAAGATTTCATTTATGTGGACACCTTCGTTGAATTAAGTTCCTTATTATGCCATCTGAAGGACAAGAACTTAACAAGACAGCCACACGTCTGCTATGGAATTTCTACTATCCTTAGCAGGCCAGTTTCTGTCTCACTCTCACCACCTGTTGGACATCTGGCCGAAGTCTGCTCCTTGCTAACTGAGTGATCTGGGGCAAGTTCCTTGACTGCCCTAAGCCTTCTTTTTCTCATCTGTAAAGTGAGCACAGTATAACAGGGCCTACCACATCAGAGTTATTCTTAAAAATCAGTTTTGAAATAAATTGAAAATTACAGAAAAGTGTCCAGAACAGTATAAAGAACTCGTATATGCCCTTTACCCAGGGTTCTAATTGTGAATATTTTATTTCATTTGCTCCCTTCTTCCTCTCTCTCTCACTCTCTCTGCCACCTATTATCATTTTTTTCTGAACCCTTGACACCACCTCTGATATAATGTCCCATCACCTCAAAACACTTCAATATATATTTCCCCCAAACAATGACACTCTCCTACATAACCAGTATAAATTCCTGCAAATCGAAAAATCAACATTGTTTCAACATTAATATCCAACCCACAAACTCTAATTCAAATTAGAGGCTGGAAGCAAATCTCTAATGGCCTGATTCCCTGCCCATCCCATGGCTCCCCATCCCACATGTCTTGCAGCTGGGGTAATGGATCAACCACTTTCAGGCTGAACCCTCCTGCAGGCAGTGGGGCCAATCCTATGCCTAAACAAATAGATTATGAGCAGTCTGAATTGAGTGACTTGAGACTTTGATTTGAGTCCAGCTTTCAGCACATTTCCATTTAAAATTCTCACATTTGTAGTAAACCCAACTATGTTCCTTCAAGTTTAGGAGCTAGAGATTTACTGTATTTTCCTATGCTTAAGGCTCTGTCCCTAGGGTTGGGGTCTGAGAGAGCTTTCAATATTTTTGCTGTGAAAGCCTTTTAAATGAAATTACACTGAACCACTACATATATGTACATAGAAATACCTGGGTTGGAAACTTGATTCTTCCATTTCTTAGCCATTGGGAATAATTTAACCTATTCGGGTGTGTTTCCTTATCTGTAACATGAAGCACCAGCTGAAGCACAACATTGAGGTCACATGGTGTACATATGTAAAAAATAAATTTTTGTTAGTCCCCTGATAATTGATCTATTTCAGGGAAACTAATTCTCATTAAGCAGTGGCACAAAATCTGATGTATAAATAGGAATGCAAATTCATTGCACATGGTGCAATACCTGAGAAGATCCCGTCCTGCTTGGTCAACACATTATATTCCTCATAGGAGACATACTTGGGAAGCCAAATTATAAAAGCTGATTGCTTAGTGGGCAATTGATTGATAGTAGCCAGCCCTATCACATTGGCCATGTTGATTTCCTTACCATAATATCTAATAGCATTGATCTTCTCTATAAGACTAGAACTTCCAAGTTTCCAGATACCTGTTGGGTTTGCTCAAGGAAATCCCTTTTGGCCTAACCAATTTTTTATCTTTGGGTTCTCATTTTCAAGAATTTATGAAGTCTTTTTTTCTTGATAGGTTATTATACTATTCTCTTTAACATGAATTATATTGTGGTGATACCTCCCCAGTAAACTTGATGGTGTTTGGGAGTTACTAAATCCCTTTTCAATACTGTGGGGCAAACTTATTGGTAATAGAGAAGTCAAAACATTTTGAAGGACCATAGCTAAACCATTATTTGCTATCATACTCAAAGTCATGTAGCATTATACAGGACAATTGATTTCTTAGAGCTGACCAAAACCATATACAGTCATGTGTCAGTTAACGATGGAGATCCTTTCTGAGAAATGGGCCATTAGGTGATTTTGTTGCTGTATGAACATCATAGAATGTATTTACACACAAACCTAGATGGTATAGCCTACTATACACCCAGGATATATGATATAGCCATTATGATCTTATGGGACAACTGTCACATATGCAGTCCATTGTTGACCAAAACGTCATTATGTGGCACATGACTATATACCCAATTGTGATAAACAAATCCTAGGGTGGCCCCCATAATCCCTGCCTCCTAGTATTCATGCCTTTGAATCATCCTATACTCTCAAGTATGAGCAGGACTTGTCATTTGTTTCTAACCAATAGAATACAACAAAGGTGATGAGATATATATGAATATGTGTACATGATTATGTTACATAAGGCTGTAACTCTCATTTGCTGACTGTCTCTGTGCTGGCTTTGAAGAAGCCAGCTGACATGGTGTGAGCTGGCTGAAGGAGTGAGCCACAGGGTGAGCAATTGAGAGTGACCTCTGGCCAAAAGCCAGCAAGAAACTTGAGGACCATAATCCAATAGCCTGCAAAGAACTGAATGCTGCCAACAACCATTGGAGCTTGGTAGTGGATCTTTCCATAGTTGAGCCTCAGATAAGACTGCAGCCCTAGATGACACCTTGATTGCAGCCTTGTGAGACCTTAAAGTAGAGGACCTAGCTAAGCCATTTATAAACTTCTCACCCACAGAAACTGTGAGAAAATCGGTGTGTGCTATTTTAAACCACTGAGTTTCTTCTAATTTGTTCCACAGACATAGAAAACTAATACACTATTATACTTTTCACTTTTTAAAAGTATGAGCTTCCCCAAGTCACAACACCTCCACTAGATCTTACAGTAAGTGTTTGTGCAGAAAAACCTGTATTACATATGATCAACTATTCCATATTTCAGTGCTAGAGAGTGAATGCTTGTATTTAAGACTCTAAGGATATACTTCAATGACATGCTACACCCCCATCGCAATCTGCCCTGCCATTCATGCTCGGACAACATCTGATGTCATCATCTTTGTATACTCTTTCAGTTGGTCATCTTCTTATCTATCCAGGTATTTACTCCTTTGTTTCAACCATAAGACAAAACAAAACAAAAAAAGAATTAAATCTATAGCTGATTATTTCTGTTCCTTCTGAGTTGAGTCTTGATAGTTTTTCTTGCAAAGAGTGATATTTTTCTAGGGTCTTCCCACAAAAATGGATAAATAAGAATTCAACCAAGTAAAGAAGGGAAGGGAGAAAGTTACAGGAATAAGTTCAGAATGCAAAGTTCAGAGTGGGAAGGTACATGATGTGAAATGAAGACAGAAATGGTACATGATAAAGTTGGGTAGGTAAGATCAAGTCAGACCATGCAAAACCTTCACAGAGCATGTTAAAGACTCAGCTTTTTAACCTAAGAGTGACGAGAAGTTGCTGAAGGGTTTTAGGAGTGTGGAGAAGGTGGCACGACCAAAGTAGCCTTTTGAAAAAAATGCATCTGTCTAAAATGAAGGAAAGTATCATGAATACATGAGAATAAGAGGTGACTGAAGTAACCTAGTGAGAGATTATGAGAGCCTGGATTAGTGTAATAGCAGTGAATATGGAGAAGAGATGGAGACAACTGCACATTCATCAAGTTTTGCTAACCACTGTTTCTTAGACATTTCATCTCCCCCATCTTAAAAACATTTTCTAATTTAATTTTAACTTGCCTGGAAAATTTCTGCAGTTTCTTCAGAAAGGATGAATGGTTAGTATACTTTCTGGGCCCCTGCATGTGTGAAAATGTATCAACATTGCTTTCATAGGTAAATGAGTGTAGGGACTCTTGCACTGCTGTGTTTTTCTCTCAAAATTCTATAAATGAGGTACTCTAACTTCTAGTTTTATATAGCAAAAACATCTCTTTCCCTTTGATTATCTTCCTTTTTTGCATACTTCATTCTTTCTGCCTGGAAGTTTCCAAGATATTTTATCCTGGAATTTCACCAGATATGTCTAAGAGTGTATATGTTGTTTCTTTAATCCTGTTTGGTATCCAGTGAACAATTTTGATCTGAAAACTTGACTACTTTTGTAGCTCAGGTAAGTTTTTCTTTTTAAAATGCCTTAAATAACTGCTTTCTTCCCTTTATATAACTTTTTTCCTTTTCAAAATTATATTCTTGAAATAAAACCCTCGGCTTATTCCATAATATATTTTCTTTATATTTTTACTCATGACTTCTATTTCTTTATGATTGTTTCTCTTTTGGGATAGTTTCTATATTTGTTTTATATTTTATTTTATTTTATTTTGTCAAAATACAATGTGGTTGATTATTGTGGCCAATTATCAAAACCTCTCTCCCTCCTCCCTCTCCCCCCTCCCTCCCAACAATGTCCTTTCTGTTTGTTTGTCGTATCACCTTCAAGGAATTATAATTGTTGTGTCTTCTTCCCTCCCCCCTGCCCCGGTGTTTTTTGTGTATTTATTTATTTATTTATTTATTTATTTATTTATAGCTCCAACAAATAAGAGAGAACATGTGATATTTCTCTTTCTGTGTCTGACTTATTTCACTTAATATAATTCTCTCTAGGTCCATCCATGTCATTGCAAATGGCAGTATTTCTTTCGTTTTTATAGCTGAGTAGTATTCCATTTTGTAGATATACCACATTTTCTGTATCCACTCATCTGATAATGGAAATTTGGCTGGTTCCAACTCTTAGCTATTGTAAAGAGTGCTGCAGTGAACATTGGGGAACAGGTATACAATCGACTTGATGATTTCCGTT
>NW_007736438.1:45833-48772 GCF_000696425.1 Galeopterus variegatus | reverse complement strand
TAGCTCAATTCCTAGGTATTTTATTTTTTTGGTGGCTATTTTAAATGGGCAGGCTTTCTTGATTTCTCTTTCTGCATGTTCACTATTGCAGAATAGAAATGCTACTGATTTTTGTGTATTGATTTTGTATCCTGCTATTTTGCTGAAATCCTTTATCAACTCCAAGAGTTTTTTTGTAGAGGCTTTAGGCTGTTCCATACATAGGATCATGTCATCTGAAAACAGGGACAGTTTGACTTCATCTTTTCCAATCTGGGTGCCCTTTATTTCCTTCTCTTCTCTGATTGCTCTGGCTAGTACTTCCAACACTATGTTGAATAGGAATGGTGAGAGTGGGCATCCTTGTCTAGTTCCTGTTCTAAAAGCAAAAGCTTTCAGCTTTTCCCCATTCAGGATGATATTGGCAGTGGGTTTATCATATATGGAATTAGTTATGTTAAGATAGTTTCCATCTATACCTAACTTATAGAGGGTCTTTGTCATGAATAATGTTGAATTTTATCAAATGCTTTTTCAGCATCTATAGAGATGACCATATGGTCTGTGTGTTTGATTTTATTAATATGGTGTATCACATTTATTGATTTGCATATGATTAACCAACCTTGCATCCCTGGGATGAATCCCACTTGATCATGGTGAATAATTTTGCATATGTGTTGCTGTATTCTGTTTGCTAGTATTTTAGTGAGGATTTTCATCTATATTCATCAAGGATGTTGGCCTGTAGTTTTCTTTTTTTAGTTGTATCTTTACCTGGTTTTGGTATCAGAGTGATGTTTGCTTCATAGAATGAGTTTGAGAGATTTGCTTCTGTTTCAATCTTTTGGAATAGTTTGTAGACAATTGGTGTCAATTCCTCTTTGAATGTTTGGTAAAATTCTGTTGTGAATCCATCTGGTCCTGGGCTGTTCTTTGTTGGGAGCCTTCTGATAACAGCTTCTATCTCCTTTATTGTTATTAGTCTATTCAGATTTTCTACATCTTCTTGGCTCAGTTTTGGGAGCTTGTGTGTGTCCAGAAATTTATCCATTTCCTCCAGATTTTCAAATTTGTTAGTGTATAGTTGTTTATAGTAGTTTCTAATGATTCCTTGTATTTCAGATGTTTCAGTTGTAATATCACCTTTTTCATTTCTAATTTTTATTTGGATCTTGTCTCTTCTTTTTTTAGTTAGCCATGCTAATGGTTTGTCAATTTTATTTATCTTTTCAAAAAACCAACTTTTTGATTCATTGATCTTTTGTATTGTTTTTTGGGTTTCAATTTCATTAAGTTCTGCTCTGATCTTAATGATTTCCTTCCATCTGCTAACTTTAGGTTTGGATTGTTCTTGTTTTTCTAGTTTTTTTAAGGTCAAGTGTTAGGTTGTTCACTTGCCATCTTTCCATTCTTCTGAAGTAAGCATTTAATGTGATAAATTTCCCCCTTAGTACTGCTTTTGCAGTATCCCACAGGTTTTGGGATTTTGTATCATTATTTTCATTAGTTTCAATAAATTTTTTATTTCCTGCTTGATTTCTTCTTGGACCACTATGTCGTTAAGTAGAATGCTATTTAATTTCCATGTGTTTGTATATTCCCAGAATTTCATTCATTATTGATTTCTAATTTTAATCCATTGTGGTCTGAAAAAATACATGGGATAANTTGATGGATCAATCCTTTTATCATTATGTAGTGACCCTCATTGTCTCTTTTTATGGTTTTTGCTTTAAAGTCTATTTTATCATATATAAGAATAGCTACTCCAGCTCATTTTTCATTTCTGTTTGCATGGTAAATCTTTTTCCATCCTTTCACTCTTAGTCTATGTGAGTCTTTATGGGTGAGGTGGGTCTCTTGAATGCACCATATAGTTGGGTCCTCCTTTTTAATCTAGTCAGCCAGTCTGTGTCTTTTGACTGTGGAATTTAAGCCTTTTACATTAAGAGTTGTTGTTGAGAAGTGTTGATTTATTCCTAGCATTTTACTGATTATTGTTTGGGTGTCTTAGGTGTCTTTTGTTCCTTTCTTTCTGGTTTACTGTTTGTTTTCTGTATTTGTTGGCTCCTTGGGTTGTAGATAGCCTTTTTGTTTGTTTGTTTTCTCTTCATGAATGTCATTTTTTATTATACTAGTGGGTTTTGATTTTTCTTGGGTTTTTATGGCATTGGTTGTTATTTTTCAGGTACCAAACCCAGTACTCCCTTGAGAATTTCTTGTAAGGGTAGTTGTGTGGTGGTGAACTCCTGCAGTTTTTGTTTGTCTGAGAAATATACTATTTGCCTTTCATTTCTGAAGGATAGCCTTGCAGGGTGGAGTATTCTTGTCTGGCAATCTCTGTCTTTTAGTATTTTGAATATATCATCCCATTCCTTTCTGGCTTTTAGGGTTTCTGATGAAAAGTCTGATGTTAGTCTGATTGGGGCTCCCTTATAGGTGATTTGACGCTCTTCTCTTGCAGCTTTTAAGATTCTTTCTTTGTCTTTGAGTTTTGCTAACTTGACTATAATGTGTCTTAGAGAAGACCTTTTTGGGTTGAATACATTTGGGGGTCTTTGAGCTTCCTGAATCTGAAGATCTGTGACTTTTCCTATACCTAGGAAGTTTTCTGCCACTATTTTGTTGAATATGTTTTCAATGCAATCTCTTTTTCCCTCTCCTGGAATACCCATGACTTGGATATTTGAGCACTTAAGGTTGTCTGATATCTCTCTTAGATTTTCTTCAAATGTTTTTAATTGTTTTTTTTTTTTTTTGTTCTGCCTGTGTTATTTCAAACAGCCCATCTTCAAGGTCAGGAGTTCTCTCTTCTGCTTCTGCAAGCCTGCTTGTTAAACTCTCTGTTGTGATTTTTAATTTGTTGAATGAATTCTTCAGCTCCACAAGCTCTACTTTCTTTTTCCGGGCATTGATTTCCTTGTACATTTCTTCTTTCAGGTCCTGTATACTTTTCC
>NW_007736438.1:18592-45240 GCF_000696425.1 Galeopterus variegatus | reverse complement strand
TTCATATTTATGGTATCTTTTCTTTGATGTTTAGTCATTGTGGCAGGGGGTTTCACAGCCCACAGGTTTGACACTATTGTCCAACTAGGATGTTGCTGGGGTTGCCAATTTGGTATGGCTACCTCAGTGTCTGCTCAGTTAGCCACTAGTGCCTCATGTGTGTGGTTGCCTCAGGTCTTGGGCCTTTCTGGGGAGCCACCTCTCTGGTCAGCATGCACTCGGCCAGGCTGTTGGGTCACGGGGTGGTACCGCAGGGTGTGTGGTCTCTACTGAGTTTGCACCTCCCCTGCTGGATGTCTCCCTGCTCTGCCCACACTGGGCCAGGCTCCTGGGCCACACAGAGGCACCACAGAGTGTGTGGTCTCTGTGAAGCTTTCACCTCCCCTGCTGGACATCTCCCTGCTCCGTGCACACTCGGCCAGGCTGCTGGGTCACGGGGCAGTACTGCAGGGTGTGTGGTCTCTGCTGAGCTTCCACTTCCCCTGCTGGACGTCTCCCTGCTCCGCCTACACTGGGCCTGGCTGCTAGGACACATGGAGGCACCACAGAGCATGTGGCCTCTGAGGAGCTTCCGCCTCCCCTGATGGACGATTCCCTGCTCCATGCGCACTAGGCCAGGCTGCTGGATCATGTGGCAGCAGCACTGCAGGTTGTGTGGTCTCTAAAGAACTTCCACCTCCCCTGCTAGATGTCTCCCTGCTCCGTGCGCACTGGGCCAGGCTGGGGATGGAGCCAGGTGGCAGTGGTGAAGCCTACCTGCTGGATCACACAGTGGCTCCGCAGGACGTGTGGTCTCTGCAGAGCTTCTGCCTCCCCTGCTGGACATCTCCCTGCTCTGTGTGCACTGGACCTGGCTGCTGGATCATGCGGCAGCAGCACCACACTGTGTGTGGTCTCTGCGGAGCTTCCGCCTCCCCTGCTGAATGACTCCTGCTCCATGCGCACTGGGCCGGGTTGTTGGGTCATGTGGCAGCACCACAGGGTGTGTGGTCTCTGCAGAGCTTCCACCTCCCCTGCTAGATGTCTCCCTGCTCCATGCACACTGGGCCGGGCTGGGGATGGAGCCAGGTGGTGATGGTGAAGCCTACTGGATTGCGCAGCGTCCCTGCAGGGTGTGTGGTCTCTGTGCAGCTTCCACCTCCCCTGCTGGATGTCTCCCTGCTCTGTGCACACTGGGCCAGGCTGGGGATGGAGCCAGGTGGCAGTGGTGAAGCCTACCCACTGGATCACATGGCAGCCACCCCGCAGGGCATGTGGTCTCTGTGGAGCTTCTGCCTCCCCTGCTGGATGTCTCCCTGCTCCATACGCACTTGATGTTATATTTTTATGGTTGTAAATTGGTTGATTTGTGGGAGAGAGTGACGCTGCGGACCATCTATTCTGCCATCTTGACCGGAAGTCTGATAGTTTCTATATTTGAACTTTAATATTATATAGTTTTCAGTAGTGTTAATTCCATTTTCTTTTCATTTCTTTGGAATATTTAAATTCAAAGATCATTTTTCCAATACTTTTTGCTCTCTCGCAATTTCCTTGCTGTATTTTCTTTATTTTTCTTAACAATTTTCATTACAGATTTTTTCAAGTTTTCTTCTAATGTTGTAATTCTTCTCTTTTGAACCACTAATTCCCCTTAACTGACCTGTGAATGATCTGTCCATTCATTTCAGCAAGTTTAGGAATCTCTTTCAGAACCTTTGCATGTGAGGTTGCTGGAGGCTGTCAGGTTGTGTTAGCTTTGCAGAAGAATGAGGTAAGAAGTGTTTCATGTTTAGCCACTGGTGAAACAACTGGACTGATTGGGCTGAGGACTCTACTGTTTTGGTATTCTCCAGGTATGAGCTTTAAGTGGCTCTTCTTTTTTTGGCCCTTTGGAAGGGGAACAGATCATAGCAGCAGTCCTCTGCAAGGGTGGTGAGACTCCATGGGATCAGCAGGGTATCGCAGGGTACAGTGGTAAGCAGGTAGGAAGGGTTCATCTCCACAGTTTTAAGCAAATCCTAGAATCTGCTGGCTGCCTTCTTAGAGAGCATTGGAGTCAGAGATCCTCACTTCAGGCTACATCAGAGAGAATGGTCCCTTACTTCCAGGTGATTGGAATCATGCTGCAGAGAAGGTGCTTTTTCTTCCTAGCCTATTTCTGCAAGGCTGTCTGGGAAGCCTAAACATTCCAGATGTATGTAATCCCTCTCAGGTTTCTGCAATGAAACATGATCATCTCTACACCACCTTCCCAACCCCTCCTACCTCTAAAGACAGACACACACACACACACACACACACACACACACACGCTTTAACTTATTGGTGATTCACTCCAGCAGGAAGTTGGAGGAAATAAGGAAGAAGAAACATATGCTCAGGCTGTCATCTTTCTAGAATCCTTCCTCTGGGTAGTTGGGTTTTTTAATTATTTCACTATTTTTTCCTTACCTCTGTACTAAAATCTCCCTGAAGGTAGGAGATGTTAGATAGTTTTTTTTTTTTAAAGGCAAATTGTATAATGAAGATAGCGTGATCCAACTCCAGTAGATATTCTTTAAAAACACTGATGGCATTCTAAACATGGTTCATAATTGGTAAGTAAGCAAGTCAAGCAAAAACATATAACCCAGAACTAACAGCTAAGAAATATGGTCACATTAGCACCAGAAATTGATTTTTTTCTCAAGCTGTTTGCCCATTTTATATTGATTAGTTTCTGTCCTTGAAAATCAAGATACTATTGATCTGCATCAAGTACTTAGTCCTCAAGAAATAGTTGTGGATTTTGATAAATTTCAAAACAGAATAAGGGTATAGTAGACTGGTCTATGCAGTTTTCATTGTTTACATTTCTCAAATAACTGTGCATCTTTCTTTTCTTATTAACAGATACCATGTAGATAATGAAACATTTCTGATTCCCAAATTACTTCTAGGCTTTGTGAAGTAGTTTTGGATAATTTCATAATAAACCATCTTAGGAGATGTTTAATCTGCCTAAAGGTCTTGAATATCCTGTTCTTTAGTTGATCAATATAAACACTCTTGAAGATGTATTGTTGAATGGATAAAGTACTTAAGCCCATAATTTTCTTCTGATGTAAATGTAACTGTCTCCCATTTTAAGCAAAAGCAGTTTGAGAAGATAAAAAAATTGAACACTGCTATTCTTTGGATACAGAAATAAGGAGTGAGGAGGACACTCTTTATGAAATCAGAAGAAGGAGTGATAGAAGTAATGATGGAATGAGGACAACAGCTATGTTTGTGACATTAATTGGCCTGCCACAGCTATTGATAAAGGCATATAGAATAGCATTATTGTTAGTAAGGAAAATTGCCAAACTACATAAAGCAGCATTCTGTGGAAGAGCTGAAAGTCTATAAAATTGAAAAGAAAGAATCCACTTTTTCCTTCTTCTAGTACAAATAAAATGGAGGGATTTTTTTTTCTCTCCTACATCTGAATGAGACTACAGAGGCTCAAGTGGCCCTGAGAGCCTTGGAATTGAGATGATTATGTAGTGATGACATCTAAAGAAGTCTCAACCTAGGGTTGACTTAATTGGTTTCTGTCTATAGGACCCCATATTATTTATCCCAATATGGTTTCAAAGTTCTCTGCTTCCCTGCAAAGTAGATGTTCCCTAAGATTACCTCCTGCCTACTACATGGGGTCTCTTTTAGTTGAAATGTTTTGTAATAGTTGCTGCTTCCATTTTAGCTCAGCTGGATTCAGAAAGGGACAAGGAGCTGGGTAGCCAGAGTGGGTTTAGGAAAGAAACACAGGGCTGTATCTCATTGATATGTGCTTTAGAAAATGGCTTTGTGTGGTTTCTGTTGTCCCAATTATACATTTCTGTCACCACAATGGGCACTAGTACTTTGTTTAGAACCAGGCAAAGGAGGTTCTGGTCAAGATGGTGGAATAGATGGTCCCCAGCATCACTCTCTCTCACAAATCAACCAATTTACAGCTATAAAAATGTAATATCAGCCAAGCTGAGGCTGCTGGAGCTCAGGGGAAGAGGAGGAGAGACCTATAGAGTTCATGAAGGTGGAAGAAGCCATGATGAGAGAAAGAAAAAACTCCTCTGAGTGTTTCCAGACATGGCCACTTTAATGCTGGAGCTGCTGAGTACATGGAGCAGGAGCCGGCAGAAGCTGCAGCTGTGCCCTTCAGATGGAGTTTCTTAGAGGTGGCAGGGCAGAAAAGGGCCTTGATGGACCCCAGGACAGCAAGACCACTAACAGGGTTCCCGTGGACCCACACAGGAGCAAGGAGCCAGAACAGCCATAAGAGGGGAGCCATTCAGAGGCCAGTGAGTCAACACAAGGGATTGGCACAGGGCCCATCCCATGGGAAGTGCTTGGAGCACAGATGGTGGGGGAGATGGGCCCACTGGGAGAACACTGGGACACAGCAAGGACAGCCGATCCGCACCCCAATCAGCACAAGACCACTCAGAGGAGACTGGTTAGGAATATAGAACTACATGGGGTGCAGTTTGATGAAAAAACTCAGGCCCAGATCAGAATTTCTACACAGCCCAGGTGCACTGAGTCTCTGGATAGCTGGAAGTACCTTTAAGGTCAACCATTAAACCCTGAGCTGCACAAAAAGCCTTCCATAGGGAAACAGCAGCAAAGTAGCAATTTAGGTCAACCACACAGCTCAAGTATGGGTTCCTGCAGGAAGTTCCCCTGTGTTAGAAGTAAGCAAAGGGCAAAAAATTAGTTCCGGCTCAGGCACACCACCGGTGCCTTGGGGCCTGCCAGGGGACATGAGGCATGGAGTCAGGCACAGGATGCCTGTCCACAACCACTCACACCACCAGTGCCTCAGAGCCCACCCAGGGACCCAAGGCATGGAGAAGGAGACTGGACCCCTCTCCCACAACCACACACACTGTGCCAGTGCCTTGTGGCCTACTTGGGGACTCCAGGTGTGGAGCCAGGGACCGGACCCACCTCCCACAACCAGGCACTGTGCCAACACCTTAGGGCCAGCTCAGGGACCCAAGGTATGGATCCGGGGACTGGACCCCCCTCCCACAACCAGGCACTCTGTATCAACAACTCAGGACCTGCCCGGGGATCCAAGGCTTGGAGAAAGGGACCGGACTCCCCCCTCCCATAACCAGGCACACTGCACCAGCTCCTCAGGGCCCACCCGGGGACCTGAGGGATGGAACTGAGGACTGGACCCCCGTCCCACAACCAGGCACACTGTACCAGCACCTTGGGGCCCACCTGGGGACCCAAGGCATGGTGAAGGGGAACAGGCCCCCCTCCCACAACCAGGCACACAGCACCAGTGCCTCGGGGCCTGCCTGGGGACCTGAGATATGGAGCCGGGGACCAGACACTCCCCACAACCAGGCACACAGCCAGCACCAAGGAGTATGCCAAAAACATTACCTACTTGTGGGTGGCCCAGTACAGCCACCACTATAACCATAACTGCCACAAAAGCAGCTAAATGACACAACTACCACACCAGCTGTTGGTCCACCAGCTGCTACACTGCATTGACACAAGGATAGTCACCAGCAGAGATAAAGAAAAGAAGATGATGGCTCTCTCCACAAAGCCCATTTCAGAGTGACAGAAGAAGCATCTGCTCTATGATAATATTGGGGGACCTGATCATGCCTCTCAGCATTGGACAGATCATCTAGGCAACAAATCAACAGAGTAACCATTATTCTTTCAGAAGGAGAGAGGAAATCTAGGGTAATTAGAGGAGGGAGAGGGGGATGGGGTGAGATTGGACAGAGGGCATAAAGAATAATTATGATTTGTAATAATATATATGCTAGTAGTATTGATTTAATCAGCATATCTCAATGTTGAACCCCCAAAATATGTATAATCAATTTTGATTCAATAAAAATTTTAAAAAAAATAAAATAAAAGAACCAGGCAAGGGAGACCTCTGACCTGGAACTCTACTTTTAAAGAGTTCTATTCTGACCCTCCCCAAACCATACTCTGCTACACAAGATGAGGAGTCCATGGGGTAAAGGGGGTTGAGAATTTTGATCTGAACCAGGATTTCCAGATTTTTATGAAAGTATATTTGCCAAGACAGGTGGATAAAATGTATTTTTTTTTTCCTTTTTGTCTTTTTTCGTGACCGGTAACAGGATCGCAACCCTCAGTTTCGCGCCCATACCGTGACCGGCAATGGGATTGCAACCCTCGGTGTCGCGCCCGCACCGCACTCAACCAGTGAGCAGACTGGTCTCTATATGGGATCCGAACCCTCGTCAGGAGCGCCACCACGCTCCCAAGCACCGCACTCTACCGAATGCGCCACCAGGCCGGCCCAGATAAAATGTATTTTAACTAACAGTTTACTAGCTTGATTTATAATATTTATATGTTTAGGTAAATACAGTAGTCCCCCCTTATCCCTGGGGGATATGTTCCAAGTCCACCAATGGATGCCTAAAACTGCAGATAGTACTGAACTCTATATATACTATCTCTATAGTGTTTTTTCCTTGTACATACATCCCTATGACAAAGTTTGTAAATTAGGCACAGGCTCAGTAAGAGATTAACAGTAGCTAATAATAAAATAGAACAATTATAACAATATGCTGTGATAAAAGTTATATGAAGGCAGTCTCTCTCTCTCTCTCTCTCTCTCTCTCTCTCTCTTTCAAAGTGTCTTATTATACTTTATTCACCTGTCTTCTTGTGATGAAGAAGAAATGGAGCAGGATGGTGACAGACTTTTTCATGTAACTCAGAATAGCACACAATTTAAAACTTACAAATTGTTTGCTTCTGGAATTTTTCATCTAATATTTTTGGACTGTGGTTGACCACAGGCAACTGAAACCTCAAAAAGCGAAACTATAGATAAGGGGGGACTACTGTATTATGTGGGCCTTTACTTTTGATCTGAGCCCTACAAATGTTAGGAGCAGCTTTCTTGTCACTAGTCCTTTTGGGCAGGAGAAGACTTCACCTGACAAATTCCTGGACCAGTTCCAGTGCTGCTCTTCTAGCTTCTCAAAACAAGGCTTCCAACTGGAGTCTGGTCTTGGCTCTCCAACTAATTAATTGGGGGACTATGGTATGTCACTTCCTCCAAGTCTCAGCTTTTACATCTATGAAACAAAGAGGTTGGACAGGATGAGCTAAAAGTTCCTTCTAGTTCTTCCAGAAGTAAGAGTGACAAAGAGTAGACAACTATTTTTGGTTTTTCGGGGATTAGTGAATCCTTTCCAAGGCTTCTGTGGGTAAAGCAGAGTGGATCCTCAATACACATTTGTGTCATGAGTATGCAATAGAGTTGCACTAAGTCTCACCAACTTATGCATATAAAAATGAATTTGATAACATTTATTACTGTGGTTGCACCACTGTCTAAGTATACACTTAAAGCAAGAGCCTGCACCCTCCTTAAAATTTCACCCAACTATTTATGGGCATCTCTGGGGTTGTTGCAAATAAATCTGTTAATAGTACTTATGGTTTTCTACTCAAGGATGCCATGTTAGTGTTTGCTGGAGAATGTCTTTCACCTTGACCCTCCATACTGCACCTGTGGCCTCTTTGAATGACAGACAGCATCAGTAGACACCACCTCCTAATGCCTCTAAGGATATAGTCCTGCAGAATGAGCTGCAGCCATGGAGTATACCATGTCAGTACACCATACTTACAAGGAGGAATATCCCTCTTTCTTTCTCTTGATTTTATTTCCTACTTTGTCCCTGGGATTCCAAAGCAGAGATCAGTATGCTCCCCTCTCTCACACAGTCTCATGTGAAAGCAGGGTTTCTCTCTATAGGACTCAGACAAAAATCCAAGGACCACTTGACATGAATATCAACCACACTGATGCCCACGGATTACTGTCCCACTATACTATCAGATATACCAGATATGAGAACACAGTGGGAGACAACAAATCAGCGAAAGAATGAATGAACATGAGATACCTAAATACCAGGAAAGCTGTGGAATATAATGACATTAAGCTGACTTTCCAAGTATCTCACCTAGATACACATTATTTATAGATACTAGCTGTGTGTTTTAGGCCTTAGTGAATGGTTCTTGTATTTTTGGCAATTGAGAAAAGCAATTATTATTATTCACTGAGCACATGGAATGTACCAGGAACCAGGCTACACATTTATATGCATTATCTTATTTATTCCTTTACATCAGGGGGTGGTAAACTGTTTCTGTAAAGGGCTAGATAGTAAATTATTTTCAGCTTTGTGAGCCATAATGTGTCTGTCCCACTATTCAGTTCTGAAAGCCTAAGTGGAAACAAATGGGTGTGGCTATGTTCTAATAAAACTTTATTTATAAAAATAGGTTGCAGACTGAATTTGGCCCACAAGCCATACTTTTCTTACCCCTGCTTTATGGAATTCATGAGGCTGGTACTATTTACATCTTCATTTACCAGGCAAGGATATTTAAACATAAGCAGAAGCTAAGCAATTCTTCCAAGTCTCACATATTAAGGAGTGGAACTGGGATTTGAGCCTAAGCAGTCTGATTCCTGAGCTCACAATCTTTAATACTGAGTCATTTCTGGAACTTAGTAGTAGGTCGCACACCACTCTTAGGTGGAAAATGTAAGAGGTGGGACCTGCCTGTAAATCCTCATTGCGCGTGGGCTTAATGTTTCCTTCCTTAGTCATCACCATCACCAACACAGAGCTTGATATATACTGATCATCTGTTAAAGAAGAAAAAAAAACACCCAGTAATAAATTAAAGATCACTTGCTTGATTTTTTTCCCATCAACTCATCCTTTGAAATAGTAAGAAGGGTAGTGTATGCTCCATGCTAACAACCCTTAATTAGAGAATTGCAGTATTCATGACTTCTTAATTGCTTTAATAATGTGAAATCACTGCTCATTAATTTCATTTCCGACACGGCCCCTTAAGCCAGCTCTACCTTTCATTAGGAGGCCATGAGTCAGTAATAATAATGATGATGATGATAATGATGATGATTATAATTCTATTAATGACACATTTATATAACACAGTGTAAGCCACTCACCCGGCTAAGTACATGGATATATTAATTCATTTAACCTTCACAGCAACCATTTTACAGATGGAGAAACTGACATCCAAAGGTGTTAAGTAGCTTGGCCAATGGCATTTTGGTTAGTCACCTCTATGGAGATGGGATGGAAATTGCACTTGGTGATTGATTATGGAAAAGTCCACTATATTCCTCCTTATTAGGAGGATTGTAACATTCCTTGAGTGTGAAAGAATGGAAAGTCCCCATCACCAGTCTCTCTTACTCACTCTTGACACTGGTAATCTGTGCAGATGCTAGTGCCCATCCTGTGAGACAACTTAAAGACAAAATCATTTCAGCATGTGTATGGTGGTGGGAAAAGTGGAGGACCATGGGCTAACTCAGAAATGCTCAGGAACATGGATGAGAGCATATAAACATTTTGAAATGGAGGCAGTTTCCTTTATCATCTTTACAGTTTTCTACCTCAAATTTTTTCTCTTGAAACTTTATTCCCTTCAGAGATGCAACACTTAGTGTTGGCAGACAACCCATATGTCCTCGAAATTGACCATTTCCCTACACATAGTCCAACTTCTTACTGCCAGTACCCGTGACTCTTTGCCTGAGAGGTCTCTCTGGCCTCCAGAGCCCTCTCTACCAGCACGCCTGGCAGGGTGGAAGTGCCAGGGAACTAAGATTCCCTGGGAGCAGCTCGAATCAATGATTGATAAGAGTTAGCGTACAAATATCTCTGCACCAGCACCCCTAAGGAAGAATAATTCTGAGGTACAAGTGCTATACAAGCTCCCAGAATGCCTCATATGATTGAGTTTCAGTTGCCCATAATGGGAACGGGATTGATACTTGTCTCAGTAAGAATTCCACCAGATAAACAAAACCATACGTGTGTGTGTGTATGTATGTATGTATGTATGCGTTTGTGTATGCATACACACACACACACACACACACACACACACACATATTGAGATTTATTGCAAGGAACTGACCTACACAATTGTGGGGCCTGGCAAGTCTGAAATTTGTAGAGCAGTCAGTCCATCAGAAAGGGCCAGCTGGAACTCTCAGGCAGGAACTAATGCTGTCCAGAGGCAGAATTTCGTCTTCTTCAAGGAAACCTCGCATTTGCCCTTAAGACTTTCAAACCTTCAATTTTCTGGGTCAGGTCCACCCAGATTATCTAGCGTAATCTCTTTTACTTAAAATCATCTGATTATAGACATTAATTACATCTACAAAATACCTTCATGGCAATACCTAGGTTAGTGTTTGTAGATCTAGGGCTGGGTCTAGAGCTCACAGATCCCTCAAGCCCGTTGTCCAGACTGGGTCACAAACCCTTCACATGCAGTTCTATGAGCTAGGTAACCAGCAAAAAGGTCCCTGGAGCCTTGGTTGAAGAAAGAAGAGCCTTTACTCAGTACACACACGTCTAATACCTAGGCAGTCTAAAGAGAAACTCAGAAACTCAACTGCTATGGGCAAAGTGCAAAGAAAAACTGAGCAGCTGCCAGCAGAGTAAAAATGCTCTATTTTTAGATGCGAGCTCTCTGCTGGCCAGCCTGCTTCACAAACTGAAGAACACACAATAGCAGCAAACTAAAAAAATACATGGGTGTACATGTGCACTAACTCCACCCACACACAACTTGTTTACAAGAAATGTGCTGCGCTACCCCCAACCAGACCTGAGCCGAGGGATCCTGACTAAATTATCCTATTTTTCCCACAGTGTTTGATTGAATAATTGTGGACTATAGCCTAGCCAAGTTAACACATAAAACTGACCACCACAACAATGTACCATTTATTGGTTGCCTTCTTTTTCCTGTCTCACTTTGCTATAAATGTTTTCTTGGATTTCCTTCTCAAAGTACTCATACTTGAATTTTTGTCTCAGGATCTTTTCCTAGGGGAAATACCTCAGACAAGAAAACTGGTCTCCATATCTTTCTTATAAAAATTGCTTCTAAAAAAATTCTGAATCCATAACTCACAATTGACTTAAATTCTAATTAAATGGGATCTTCATAAGAAATATGGACATTTACACATTACTGTTGCAAACAGTGGTGCATCCCATGTGCACTGTGGCTGGTATGTACTAAGTGTGGAAAAGATATAATGCAGATTTTTTTCAAGATCGAAGCATTTATGATATTTAATGCACCTGTAACCACAGACATTTATAGATTACAGAAAATTAAGGAACCTCTTCAGTGGTCTTCATAAAACATGATTTCAATGATACCATTCCCTGGTGCAAATTCTTTCAATGAATATTTTCAGCTTTTGGGAGAAATTTCAAAGTCTGACATTCAAGAACCACTATAAGCTACCCTCCCCTCTTGTCATTCTTTACTGCCTCTTGTGCTTTGAACACATGGAGTCAGCACTTCTTGGGCCATGCCATGCCTACACCTCTCGGTAGATTGTTTGCACTGCCTTTGAAGTAAATGTGCACATAGGTCCTCCCTCAGCCTAGTTCTTAGCTGGCTAATAGCTATTTTGCACTTTAGGGGTCCAAGTGTCACCTCATTTGGGAAGTCTTCCTTCACCACCCCACCTTCTTATTTGGACCAGGTACTTCTCTCTGTTTCATCACATCTGTCTCATACCTATATAATAGCACCTCTAGTACAATTGTCTACCACCTGCCTGAGGACAACCACTGTTATTTCTCGGTGCCTACCTCCTAGTTCAGTGCCTGATACAAGATGGTCAAGAAATGTTTTAAATTAACTGAATGAACCCAATTGGCCCCTTGAGTCAACATCATTATGTGCTTCCTTTGAACTGAAAGAACCGAGGATATATTTATATTTCAAGTGTCATAATTTTCATGGAGTATCTATCATCCCTCATATCAGTCTTTTAAGTTAACCTTTTCTTCTGTGTATCTACACTATTTGGGACATTTTTATAAATGTAAGGAAGAATTTTTCCACATGTTGCCATCTTCCTTATTACCCTCCTGGCTCTACACCCAAGAATACCCACCACATTTATTATATTTGTAGATCTGCAAACTAACTTTTATGAGTTAGAGTGCCATTCATCTATGAGAACCCAAAGCAGGGTGTGCTGATGACAATTTGCCAGCAAAGCAAAGACACTAAGGGGTTACTAGCTCATCAAACCATCTTCTGTAGTTCTCCATTTTAAATTGAAATTATTGATAAAAATGGATTTCTAATTGGTGGGTTTTCAGTGGAAACTTGAAAAGTCCAGGAGCCATCTGAGGGTTCTTTCAAGACATTGTCTGTACATGTGTGACCCGCCTACTTTTTTCCTGCTCTCATGAGCCTCCTTTTCCCAGGGAGAGAGATCCACTTGGGCCTTATCTGTAGGATCACCTTATCCCAGGCTTTGAGGCCTAACCTCTTGTGTGCTGTATGAATGTATATAGAGAGGAAAGAATGGAGATCCCCCTCCTATGAATTCCCGAACTTTAAATTTCAAGTAAAGAGAAGGAAAGCCTGGCCCATTTTTAGTTTGAATGATATTTTACTGTTCATTGTTTCAGCAGAGCTAATAACAATAACAGCAACAGCTTCTATTCATCAAGCACAATTTACCAGACACTGCACTGAGATGTTTACATACATGACAGTATATAACGTTCTCAAGCAACCTGTGCAGGAGTCTATGAGCTCTGTTTTACAGCTGAGGAAACTGTGGTCACACAGGTAATAAACTGAAGAAAATTTAAGGGATTTGAGTTCAATTCCTAGAAATTCAGCTTTAGAGTTACTGTGAGTTCCTCTCTGACCTTTTGCTTTAATTCTGAACCTGAGTCTCTGTCTTGATGAAAATGTTGATGATGATGATGGCTCTAATTTTAATTTATTGAGGCTCTGCTATGTACCATGTGTTTTGCATCAAACTAACAACGTGATGGCATCAGAATTGGAACTCAAGACAATCTGCACCATAGCCTGGGATCTTTCCACTGCAATGTGGATCACTGTTCTCTCAAGACTGAGGCTTAGTCTTGCTTTCCCCAGTCATCCTAGTACTTGTGGCCTTGCCTGGGGACTCCAGCCATGTGATAGAGAGGTGGCTTTCTTCCTGACCCCTGCTGCCTCTTTTCCAATTCTGAATTTCTGCCCAACATTTGTCCCACATCTGCTGGGGCAGGTCTGATGCCACTGGCTGCTGGTCTGCTGGGCTTCCCATTGCTACTTCCCTGCCCCAAGCACCTCCCTCCTATCACCTGACCTCATGCTCTCCTGTCTTATTGGTCTCTCCTCTCCCATACATCTGGACCTATTGTCAAGCACCTGACCCACCTCCAATGAGGGATGTCTTATTTTTCAGGTCAAAGCCTCAACTTCTCTGGCCTAGTCCTAACTTTCAAGGTCTGAAGCCCATTCTGAAGAAAGAGGGGCCACCTCGATCTCTAAGTTCTATACATTAATCAATGACAAATCAAGAAATGAAGACTTCCTTTAACATGTGACTCAAATATCACTTCGGAAGTGACTGAAGTCTCAAAGGACTTTATATTTACTTCTCTTGAGGCACACAACAATTTTTTGTCACCTATAAGCATATATACATCTTACATATTGAATCCCTTCAGTCACACTATATGACCCATGATGGCAAAAATGAGGTTTATTGATTTTATTTTATTTATTTTTTAATTGAAACATAGTTGATCTTACATATCTGTGAGGTACAGAGTTCAATATCAATACCCGTGTGCAGTATGTGATGCTCAAAGCAGGATGATTAGTATAGAGAATGAGATTTAATTCATATTTGTGATGCTCAAAGAAATAGCCAAGTGGGGAAAAACTGGGTATCTTGAGATGTAATTCCCTCAATGACTCATATAACCTTAATTCAAGTTACTTAATTCACATTTAGAATTTTTTGAGAAAAAACACTTTTCTCATATATAAAATATTATTAATAATGAAAATTAGGTAATGTTTTAAATGTGCCAAAATTAATTTAAACAATAATTCACAGAGACTCATTAAAAGAAGATATATATAGCTTATGCTGAAGATGGATATGAAGTGAGAGATATGTTTTCCTAAGATTTGTAAAATCTTTGACTCTGTGAAGTCAGAGTCAAATTGTGAAGCACAGTCCATTAAAAGTATTTATTCTATATTGGAAATGCTCAAGATGCAGTAACATCAGTGAAAGAGTATTGAAATTGAGGTAAAATGTAAGTCAAACTGTACTTAATCAGGTACCCAACAGTCAAGGAGAAATTCACTGGTATTTGTACCTCAGTATTGATCTGTATTACCTGAGTCATTTATTTGGGACAAAAAGGAATTCTGCCATCATATCCGTGAAGTTAATCAAACACAGTCACCTGCCATGTACTGACAACACTGTCAGTTTCCACTTGATCATAAATAAAAAATGGTCCTTCCTGCTACCATCCCCATAATTGGGATTATTTTCCTAACTGTAACCACCTGAAGTCTTTGTAACTTAACCTAATTCTCTGCCCTTGTTTTCATAAAGACTTGTAGAGCAGGCACAATACACTTCAGTGGGTAAGTAATGTATTGTACCCTTGGTACATGCAAAGATTACTTCATTAATTATGAAGAAAAACTATAGAACAGGCCATCTATTTTCTACAGAAATAGGCCATAGGTGGCTATTAAAAATTTTTTGGGTGTACGTAAAATTATCTTGAACATTTTTATCCAATTTTACATGTACAGAGTTTTAAAAGAAATATTTCTGTAAGGTCCATAGATAAAACAGCAGATCCTTTCCTATCCTTCACAAGCTGATGACTGCTCTTAGGAGGCAATCACTTCCAACTACTTTGGCTTTTTCTGTTCAGGTATATAGTGTAAAGTCGCTGAGGAAGGAGACGCTAGCCAGGTAAAGGAAGAAATGAAGATTTTATTAGCAAATGGCAAGCGGACCTGCCGGGCTGAGCCGAAAAATGGCGTCAGCGCCAAGAGGCAGTTGGGTGTCTTCTTTTATAGGATTAAAACTGGCATCTGTCCTAGCCTAGGAAGACGGTCACAATGTTCCATTTCAGGTACAGTCTGGTCATGGGAACAGAGTGTTGTGAGGCCCCCTCCCACAAGAAATGCACTTACACGCCACTCGTGCAGAAAAGGGCAGTTTATTCACTCCAGCTGGCCAGTGTCCGTCTCCCAAGGTGCAACCAAGGAAGAGCGGCAATTAGGCCTTGGTCTTTGGGGTTTTTAAAGAGGCACAAACTACATCCCGTTGGCACACGGGTTTGTCCAGGTGCACAAAGCAAGCTAGGGGGCTAGGTCACAAAGGCCAAGAATGAGCTGTTGGAGCAGTCAAGCATACAAGTTTTCATTGTGTATGGTTCCTGCTCCCATGTAATAATAATTCACTGTGTATGGCTCCTGTTTCTATACAATTGTTTTTTGTTTCTATGAGAAAGTCAATGGTTTCTCATGCAGAAGAGGGGGGTAGTCTGCAGGTCAGACAGGAGGCAAAATGGAGTTACTTAGGTTAAGCAAGCAATTCTACAGAAGCAGATAGCGTACATTATGAGGGTGTAGGGAGCTCTATTTCAAGAGACTTGGGGAGACAGAAACCTCGGGCTAGCCAGGGGAAGCAGTTACAACGTTACACTCTGGGTATAGCCTGCTCAGCCTGCTTGTGGGAGCAGAGACTTAGAGAAGCAGAGACCTTGAAGAAGGAAACTTAGAGAAATGAAACTGGAGTGGGGTGGGTGGGGTTCTCAGTTCCAGGGACCTAACATATAGTATTGCAACTGATGCTTCCTGATATTTTTTTTCCTGTTTTCAATATTATCTATTGACTTTCTACTATGGAAGTTGAAGATTCAGCTTTCTTAGACAATCCTTTTCCACCCATAGGAGAAAATAATTTTTTCAACACTCATAGGTTCTTAATTGGGACAGATCCTTGTAACAAAAGACAGATAAATAAAAGAAAAACAAACGGAAGTTTATTAACATGGATATTTCATATATACATGGGAGACACCCAGGGAACAAGTAGTTCTCAAAGAGGTGGCTTTGAATTCCAGCTTATATAGCATCTCCAACAAAGAATAGTAAATTTTTAGAGAAGTGGCTAGACAAAGGAAAAGGACTTTGATTCTTTAGGGGAGACAATTTGAGGGGAGGCAAATAAATGGCAGATAAAGGTTAGTTTGTAAAGCTTGTTAATGTAGATTCCTCTAGTACCAACCATCTTCAGCATTCTAAAGCTGTTTTCAGTGGTTAATCTTTGTTCTCCCTGGTAGAGAAGTGGGCAGGATACCTTTTGTCTTTGTAAATCCATGCCCTGCTTTTAGGCAAATAGAGGGAGGGCAGAGACCTTTCCTGCACCTGCTTCTTCTTAACCATCTTTAGCATTACAATTCTTCATCTTTTGGGGCAGCATATTCTGGTCCCCCACATACTTCAACTTTCGAACACACACCTCCCAATTGATACTGTTCCTTTGTCCTTATTTTTTGGAAAGATCCGTATTCAGTATTTCATTTCTTGTAAAAACAAAAAACAAACAAACAAACAAAAAAACCAAAGCAAAACAATTTTTTAAAATTTTCCTGGAATTACTAATTTTTTTTCTTTTTCTTTTTTTCAATTTCCCTGGTTTCTCTGTTCCAGCTGAGTTAGAGAGGAGTTAAGGGGGTCTCAAAGTTCAGATGTTCAGACTGTCCTTTTGCTCCTTCCATTTGGAGCTTGTGACCAACCCTCCACAATGACTGGTATCTCTGAAGGCAGGGTATCTCTGGCTTAAGTTCTCCACAGGGTAAAATCTCTGGTCTTTGTCACAGACCAGGAAGAGGATGTGAAATTCATTTAAGTACTGTGTATGCAGTCTGTCAACCAAGTCTCCTCTTTTAGGATCTACTTTCCATCCGAGGTAACTCCTGCTCTCCTTCCTGAGTTTTTCAGGGCTTCTCTGGTTGGACTCCATCTGCATCTGTGCTTCCTGCACTACGGGCTAAGACATCAGCTTTCTCTGGTCTGTTAGAACAGTTTTCAATTGCCCAATTTGTTTTCCACTTTGCACTTCTTCACTGTTGTTTCCTTTCCTATGGTCTTTGTCTTTTTTTTTTTTTTTTTTTTGAAATAATCCTTTTCTCCCTTCAACTGACAGCTTAGTGTCTTTGGAGAGATGATAATAAATGCACGTGTTCAATTTACTAGATGTTACTAGGATTTCCTATACAAATAATTTTTATTTTTCTTAAACTTATGTAACTAAATCTGTCATCTAAGTTCTCTCTGTATGCAGATTTGGGAGTTCCAAATATAAGGAATAAGTTGGTATTTCATATTCACCTACATAGTTTTGAAGTCCTAGCCCCAAATGACGAAAAGGAGGAGGAGGAGGAGGAGGAGAAAAAAGGAAGAAAAGGAAGAAGAAAACAAACCCATTCCTTTACCTATTATGATGGATATTCCTAGGACACTGGCTTAACGACAAAACTAAATAGCAGGACAGAATGATTGTCAAGACATTTTTTTTACACTGACTTTTCATGCCCTACTGATGGGAGATTTCTAGCCAAAATAGTACATGTCCTTGTCATGTATGAAAACAAACAAAAAAAACCAAGTCTCTGCAAATAGTGGATTCTCCCGTAAGTTGAAGGACAATCTTTGATTTGTTTATTTCCTATTCTCTATTCAACTGACTGACTCCACCCCATTGGTACTGCCTTTCAATGGCCCCAGATGACTTTCTACCTGCTAATAACAATAGCCTGTTTTGGGGGTCTCTGAGAAAGATTTGACTTTGTGAATCCTACTTTTCTGAACTCTGTGACCTGCATGATTTCTCTCCACTTTCCATTTGCTCCATAGCTATTTTCAATTTTTATTTTAATCTTACTGATCACTTTTTTCCCCTTGTTATCGTTGCCCCCGAAGTCTTCCATCCTTTTCAGTTCACTATGTGGCATCAATTCTCACGTATCTATAAAGTGTCCACTTTGCCGAGCTTTAGTTCCTTCTTTCTGACAACGCTGCAGAAAGCCTGATTAAGGCTAATTTCAGTTGTTCCTGGCCTATTGAAATGCTTCAATCACAATAAGCAGTTATAGCAAATGCCTTTTAAAAAAGGGGTTTGTTTGTTTGTTTGTTCTTTTGGTGGGGGGAGGAATGCGGTGTTGGTTACTATGGTGTATGGCTTGAATCCCCCATTTTCCCACTTCAGAACTGAGGTACTAATCCCCCAGGTACTGGGAGTATTGGCAGCTGTAGCCTCTTTCCTAAGACCCTCTCAAAAATTTGGAATTTCATGCAACCAGCTCTGCCCAGGATCAGACGCCATCTCCTGGAGCAACCTGGCTCCAATGACTTCCCTCACATCCTAATGTGGATGCCAAAGCCACTCCCTTGTAAACTCCCTGCAGGCTAATTTCCACATTAAAGTCTCTTTCCAGGAACTGACCCAGACAGATGGATATTAATTTGAGTGTTTGGGGCAAAAGCAAAATACCACCATAACAAATCCCATTCTCTCAGGATAGGATAATTTAAGAATTGGACATTAAAGAGCCAGTTTAATAACATTGCTAAAGTTATTGTCTCTGGAATCAGACTGTGCAGGTTTGCAACCTGCATTTACACCGCATCAGCTCTATGGCCTTGCCCAATGTCTGCTCAGTGTAACTGTGCCTCCTTTCCTCACATATCCAATGGTAATGATAGTACTGCCTACGCCAACATAGGACAGAAATTGTCAAACTCTAGCCTGCATCAAAATCACATAGAGGGCTTGTTTAAACACAGATGGTAAGGCCGCACCACCAGAGTGTCTGATTCAGTAGTTCTACAGTGGAGCCTGAGAATGTACATTTCTAACAATCTCCCAAGTGATGCTGATGATGCAGGTCTGAGGACCACACTTGAGATTCATGACCTTGAGGTTATATGGAGATAAAATGAGAGAACATCTGCAATGCCCTGAGCTTGGAGCTTAGTATGTGTTCAAAATCTCAGTTGTCATTGCTGTTGTTATTGGAAAAGCTGTATTTTTCCACTCACAAACTTTGAATAGAACCTCAGTGCCTAAAGACAATTTTGGGAATCGAAAGAAGCAGACAGGAGCAATAAGTTCTGAGGAGCAGATGGCTGTAAACAAATTTCATGGACCACATTGAACCAGAGCTGGCCAATCATAAAAATATCACAGGAATGTTGAAAAATGACAAGCTGAAGAACACCCTCCTTGAATGGGGCAATGATGATACTAAACCTTGGGTACTTCTCCTTTCCAATCTCAAGCTATCAGAGCAGGTCCTGTAGAGGGGAGGTAAGGCATGGACTATTTCTAGCTCAACTGCTCTATCTCATTGAGAAAAACAAGCTTAGTAAATCAAAATATTTCTCTGGGTAAGTTTTTTTAATCACTACAAATACTACTTTTTATTCATGGCAAGTGAATCCATTCATACAATTAACCACATGCCCATTTAAAGCCCCTTCCCCTCCAACACCACCCAAAAGGTGATTCCATGAAGCCTATACCCAAAGTCATTGACAATATTTATTAATTGGGGTCAGATCAGAAAAGAGCAACTTAGAAAAGCAGAAATTAGTTAGCAGGATTTTAGGTTCTTCTGTACATTTCACTGCATCTCTGATCAAATAAGACAAATACAAATCTAGCAAACATTTTATGAGCTCCTACTATGTGTCAGACATTGTGCTAGGTACTTGCCAAAATGCACTTGTATCTTATTTACTCCCCACAAAGATAAGCAGATCTACCACATGTATTAGGTTGATAGAGGCTTAATATTATAATAGAACGGAGTGAAGTCTGCAGGAAGCATGAAAACATCAGACATCTCTACCCATCCCTTATTTGCAGTGAAGTGATTTGATATTTATTTTTTAAAAATGGTTTGAATGTCAGATATCTGCATATTGACTCTCATTTTATTCTTTTCTTTAGTATAGCTCAGTGGCTTGCAAACTCTTGTATGCATATCAATTAATATAAAGAATTGTACATTCACAACCAGACATACCATACCCTATGGTTGACTTAAGGGTCTTTCAAAGACATTTTTTACTATAGGGGATTTTCATCTTAACAGCTGACTTCCAAAACTCATTCTTACATAAAATGACAGTTTTATACATACTTTAAGCCAAAAATTTCTAGCTATCTGAATCCTAAGCACGTCATTATGATGTTTGCTTCACTTTCATATAGTACAAAAATGGACCTCAATCAGGAATAAAGCTGAGGATGGTCCTAAAGAAATGGCACCCACTTTACTTAGATTTGAAGAACATCTTCAAGATTACATTGAACTTATTTTTATCAATTTGTTCAACAAATATTTATTTGGCATTTAATACTTGGCAGGCACTGCTCTGGGTGCTAGAGATAAATAATAAAGCAATAAATAATGCAGAAATTGTTGCTCTCAGGGAGTTTACATTCTAGAATCATAAGATACAGACAAATAGCAGATAAACATATATATATATAATTTATCATGGTGTATATCATCATATGAAAGGGATAGAAATTTAATGTAGGGGTATTATTTTATTTAACACCATCAGAGAAGGAGGAGAATCAAGAGAATAGTGTCCTAGAAAAAAAGTGAAGAAAGCATTTTAGATAGGAGAGAGTGATGCTGTGGTGTATGGAGATGACAGAGCCAATAAGACAAAAACTGAGAAATGATCACTGGATTTGGCAACAGGAAGGTCACTGGTGACCTTGATAAAGGCTCTGGTGGACTGATGGGGATGGAAGCCCGATCAGAGAGGGCTCAAGAGAAAATAAGAAAAGCGAAGACAGTAAATATAAAAAAGCTACTGGGAAATTTTGTTATAAATGGCAACAGAGAAATGTTACAGAAGTCAGAGAAGAATGTGCGACAAAGGTAGAGAAACATGGTGCACTCTCATGTTGAGAAGAGTGACCCAGTGAAAAGGGGGAAAACAGAAGACTGAAGATGAATTTTGGTGGTAAGATATGAATGTTCCCTTTTGAATGCTTTCTCAGTGAAATAAGAAGCAAGAACATGTGTTGAGAATGAGGAAAGGCGGGAGATATTTGCAGTTTGTGGAAAGAAAGACTTGAAAATAGTCATTGAAGAGAATGGGAGAATGAATTGACTTGGGAAAAATAATAGAATTTCCCAGCAGCTCTAAGGGTTCACTGGAAGTCAGTGCACATGTGAACTGTGTCTGGTGAGCTGGCTGGAAAAGAGCCCGTCTCCAGAATGGCAGGCAGGATGGTGGTCCTGTGATGCTGTACCTCTGTCTGAAGGCATGCTCTGTTATTTCCTGCTTTATGTAACCATCTTTAAAAACTTCTGTGACCTTTGCCATGAAAGAAAGTTGACATCCTCTAGCAGTGACTGTTTGCGTCTTTGCATCAATCACAACACTATCCATTGTAACAAGCAAGCAAGGAGAGAATAGCATAGCATTATTCTTCAGAACCTTGTCAATACAATGAAGGCAGAGACCCTCTTCATTCATTTTTCAAGAATGAAACAAACAGCTCTGCCTGCTGGACATGGATATCACTCTTCTAGGGCCTCAAAGCCAATGTGTCTAAACCTACACTGGTTTTCCCCTACTCCAGTCTGGTTTTCCTCCTAGTTCATGGCCTGACTATTCACTTAGTTCCCTGAATATCATTATATTCATATCTATGTATGAAAAAAATCACTGTTTTGCTTTTAAACCTCTAATGGCTTCTTATTTCCTAAATGACGAGTTTTAAACTCATTAGCCTGACATGGAGAGCCCTTCTAGTCTGTCTCTCTGATTCATCTTTCACCCCTACCCAGCTCACACTATCTTCTCACATCCATCTTATACCCAGACCTACCCTATTGTGTTAAACACCTACATCATGAGGTAGTTTAGGCTCCAGAAAGAAGCTAAGTAACAGATACTCTTGATAGGGTAAACTTCAGGCTACTTCCATCCAGATATTTGCCCTGGATTAACTAAGAGAAGAATTTCCCTCTACATGTGCTAAGGAAGACTCTCAAACTCATTTCTCCTTACACATAGTTATATGCTCTCAATGTCTCTCCATTCCAGAGCACAGCCCAAACTAAGAGAGCTTCTAAAATTGCATCTTCTTGAGAGCATCTCAACGGTGGCTCTGGGGTGTTATGGTTCAATTTATTTCAACTAAGACTAAATTAAAAACAAAGAAACAAACAAATATCAGTTTCAGCATTGTATCAGTTCCATTCATACAGAAAGCAAGCACCAAGACAGATGAGAAGTGCAAGAGATTTATTGGGCAAAATTTCTGAGAAGGATAAAGGTGAGTGGTCAGGAGGAAGCTGGAAGAGCCTTCAGACCAGGAGGCAGGTCTGACCACTGTGGAAGGAGAGGGGAAGGAAGGAGGGATGGGTAGGAAGAGCCTCAGGCTGCTGCACAGCTCTGAGAAAGTCTTGGCCAGGCCAATGGGGAGCCCCAGAGCAAAGTCTGCCCATCAGGGAAGTCCTGTATCAGGCAGGAATGGCCCAGCTCTGGTCCCCCCACCATGTTCAGCCACCAGGTGGGAACAGCCTGGGGAGAGGGTGGATTCTGCAGAAATGCTGCAGGGGACATGAAGGTGTGGCGGCTAGAGGCTGTTAGCCAATGGCACTCCTCACAGTAGGTTCTCTTGAAGGGCGATGTATGTGTGCATTTCCATGGCTGCCACAAACATCAGCATTATCTATATTCCCAATCCTAACTCTCTCTTTTTACAATCATTACCAACAAAGTTACCATTTTCTGAATTTCCACACACTTTAATATATCGGGGGTTTTACTGACACTGTTCTCTCTCTGCCTTTTCTTTTCTTCTCTGCCTGTTTATCTTCAACTCGATCTTAAATAATTAGCCAGATAATGCTTTTTTTTTTTTTTTTACATCTGCCATAACCCCATTCCCTTTATGTCCCCCATAGATTTTGGCAATACTTCCAGTACAAGATTTGTAATATCTTAGTAACCTGTTTATATGTGTCTACAGTGCTAGATTTGAAAATTCCTTTAGAGTAAGAAAAACATTTTACTTATTTTTGTATTTCTAATGCCATGGTTCCCAAACTTTATTCCCAGGTGCCTCAGAATGTTGCAGTGAAGTCACAAGTGGTGTCATGGAGTAATTTGAATTTTCAAGGAAAACAGAACGACACAGCATGAGCAACAACTATGAAGTTGCCTGCACCTAAGTACGTAATAAGCGGAACGGTTGGCTATTTCTCTTGACCTAGGGCTGCTGTGAAAAATTGACTGACACACCAAAGGCTCTTTGAACTGATTGGGAAACTCTGCCCTAAATCTCAATGAGCGCGTTACTTGGCACATAACATATCTTTGGTAAATGACTTGACTATTGATTTTAGGAAATTTACCTTACTTGTAACATTTATTCAGCACACATGCTCTGTGCCATTGTTCTAAGTACTTTATGTTCACTGTGTCATCATCCTTCCCACATAATTATCTATGAGGTAATTAATATCCATTCTAAAGGTTTGGAAACTAAGACATGAAGTAATGAAGTAACTTTTACAAGGCCAGTCATCTAAAAAGCTGTGTGTTTAAAAAGTGTATTCCAAAACCACTACATTCTACACATAAACTTTCAAAATGTTTCCAAAATAACAAGTGGTGAAGTTGATAGAAAATAATAAAATCACGTTCACTTTATTGTAATAAATAAAGTCACCTTTTGAGAGTTAAATAGATGAATTCATTGTGGAATATTTCTTCAACAACTATTATCGAGTATCTGTTGGGTGCAAAATGCTATTAAGGATACAAAAATTAATAAGGAAACAGTTCTGAAACTGACAATTTTGAAGCAAAGTCATTCACAACAGTTTCATATTTTCAAGATACTTTGTAATTCTGATCTCAGTGTGCTAGTGAACCTTTTCTCTTAAGCCTACATTTTTCAGAGATGCTTCTAGGGAGTTAGTTTTGTCCGTTCAATTAGCTTCATCAGACTGAGTTTGAAATTGTTACAATTTATGTCAGCAACTGAACTCACCCTACCTAGGTTTCAGCAGCTTTGGGCAACTGAGAGGGGATCATTAATTACCTCTTTCCTAGTTCGAGAGGGGCTCCTAGGTGGCAAATGAATAGCAGCTGAAGCCACAGGAATCTATGCAAGTCAGTCGTCGGGCTGGATCTCAGATCCTTCTACCTCTCCTGTGCAGGCCGTGAGTCAAGTAAATGAAAGAAGACTCTTGAAGCTTTATGCAAGGTAGACATACTTTATTCTTCAGATGTGAGCTTCACAGACATACTTTATCCTCAGACATGAGCTCTGCCACCCACTCTGCTGACCCTCCATTCTCTGCTCTGCCGACCTCCCAGGCTCTGCTGACCAGCAGTTCAGAGCAGTTACCTTTATACTTTTAGTACACAAGAGAAGCCACAAGCCATGCATTACATAATTACAACAATCATGCTGAATCAGTAAATGGGCACAAATGCACAGTTACACTGCCTTTATAACTTGTTTCTAGCAAATGTGCTGAATCTTGTCCATTTGTAACAGATGCGAGGCAAGAGATCCTGACTAAACTTTTCCTACTTTCCTTACAATCCACCCCATCAGGGTCACTCACCATACAATATATGCATTTGATCTTCCACATGTTCCCTTAGCAAGGATAGCTGACCCTTGCACCTGTGACAAATGTACCTTTTAAAATATAGCATTTATCTGTTCCAGGCCATGTTACCTATACTCAGGGAGACCAGGTACTTGTTACCCAAGGTACAACTTGCAAGTCTTCCTCTAATACTCTCCCCCAACGTCCACTTAGGCCTACCCAGCATACATGTGGGGCTTCTACTTTCTGCGGCCATTCCCACTGTCTTCCCCTGTTGTAAACAGGTTGGGGCCAGTAAGAGAATATTTTCATTCTTACTGCATCCTGGTTTCAGGAGATCATCTTTAGTAGTGACCTGCGATTGAATAGGTGCTGCAGTTCTGTGCAAAAAAGCCTCCACCGGAGAGGGCCCACCCTTGTGTAGAACGGGGTAGGTTGTCCTTACTAGGCCCTTGGCAGTTCCTGTAATAGTTTCAGTGGCCATCAGGGAAGAATACACAGCTGCTATTTCTCTACCAGAGAGTAACGCACTTCAGCGCCCTTCCAGAGCTGAGACCAGAATCCTACAGGCATTCAAAACCAGTCTTGTCTCTGCCATAAGCCCCATCCTGACCCTTCTTGGGTTATATGTACATCTAATTCAAAAGGCTTAGTGGGGTCAGCAAGAGAAGCCACAAACACTCCTGCACTTGCTGCATTGCCCTCTTAGTAGCACAGTAAGATTGTTCTACCTCTTCAGTCCAATCCCAAGGAGCTCCTTTTTTTATTAACGCATACAGAGGTCATGCCATTTGGGCCATATGAGGTACAAAAACTCTCCAATACCCCCAAAGTCCCAAATAAGCCTGTACCTGAGCTACTGTTGTGGGCCGGGGGTATGCCTGTATCTTATATATAATGGCTTCTGGGATGACTCATGTCATACCCGACCAAACAAAACAACTCCCAAGAAATTGACAGACAGCCCAGGTCCTTGCACTTTGGTTGTGTTCACCGTGCACCTACATTATTCCAAATGGCCTAGCAATGCCAGAACCACTTGGGTTAAATCTGCAAGAGAATCAGAGATTAGTAACATCATTGTTATAATGAAACATTGTAACCATGCTGGGCCTAGTCCACTTGGCTAGGTCCCCAGCCACCAACCCATGACAGATAGTTGGGCTATGCAGATAATGTTGGAATAACAGTTGAAAAGTTCATTGTCTTCCTTCCCAGGTGAAGGCAATCTGATCTCAGCTATCAGCTGAGACTGGGATAGAGGGAAAAAAAGTAATTGTAAGGTCCAGTACACAATGACAAGTTTCCAACTGAATCTTCAGCTGATCCATCAAGTCATGAACTGAAGGCACAGTCGGGTGCAAAGGAGGCACTCCTTTGCTCCGTTCTCAATAGTCCACAGTCATTCTCCAAGTACCATCAGATTTTTTCATTGGCCACACCAGGGCATTAAAGGGCTATGCATGGGATGAACAATGCCAACCTTTTCTAACTCCAAGATAGTGGCACTTATCTCTGCATGTCCTCCTGGCAAGCGATATTGTCTCATATGTCCCCACAACACAGGCTTTACTATCCAGATCCACAGCTGTAATTCTCCAACTGTTGTTTACAGGTGCAAACCATAAAGCACATCTACACCCAAGATGCACTCAGCCACTGGAGACACATACACAGCACATACACAAGAGGGCAATCATGCAATGCCCAGCAGCAAAGACACAGCCTTGACTTTAATAGTCTGTCCTCCATAGCACTCAACATTCACTGTGGCCCCTAGAAACTTATCAGGATTACCGTGTATCAGGCTACTTTCTGTGCTGGCAACCACCAATGCTAACACACACTGCACATTTATCATCCACCCCTAGGTCCCACAACCATAGGAGCCAAACAGGGATTCATTTTCTTTTTTGTGTGTGTGTGTGTCTTTTTCCATGTCCGGCAATGGATCACAACCCTCAGTGTCACCCCCGTACCGGACCGGGACCAGCAACGGGATCGCAACCCTCAGTGTTGCTCCCGCGCCTCGCTCAGCCAGTGAGCGGG
>NW_007736438.1:5880-17592 GCF_000696425.1 Galeopterus variegatus | reverse complement strand
TCGCTCAGCCAGTGAGCGGGAACCGGTCTGTATGTGGGATCCGAACCCTCGGCGGGAGCGCTGCCGCACTTCCCAAGCGGTGCACTACAGCAGTGCGCCACCGGGCCGGCCCCCAGGGATTCATTTTCTGATGCACAGCAGGTCATGCAAGGAGATGCACAGGTTCTCCCAACTCACCTTCACATTCATCACTGTCCTCAGCTTCAGAAGCAGAGGTGTCCTGTTGCTGTACTTCAGTGTCCAGCATGTCTGCCTTTTGTGTTAGCTCTCAAAGCCATGCTGTGTCATGGAGTGCCTGGTCTGTGTTGGCTCACAGTGCAGTGAGCAATAGTCATCCCATTCTGCCAGCTCCTTTCTGGGACTCCTCATCTTTCACCATGGAGCCCAGCACCTTGAGAACTTTCTCTGTGTTCTTGGGGACCCATCCACTTGGTTCCATGTTTCCAGTGGAGCCCAAGTCCACAGGAACACTGCCACCCGGTACCACATGCTTGAGGGCAGCCACATTTCCTCTTCCTCCCAAGGGACTCTCTCACCTGCTCATCCTGCCAGACTACGCCAATTGTGGCACTGAGATCTCAGATCCTTCTACCCACTTCCTGTGCAGGCTGTGAGTCAGGTAATTGAAAGAAGATTCTTGCAGCTTTATGCAAGGTAGACATACTTTATTCTTCAGATGTGAGCTTCACAGACATACTTTATCCTCATACATGAGCTCTGTGACCCACTCTGCTGACCCTCCATGCTCTGCCCTCTCTGTGCTCTGCTGACCTTCCAGGCTCTGCTGAACAGCAGTTCAGAGCAGTTACTTTTATATTTTTAGTACACAATAGCGGCCACAAGCTAAGCATTACATAATTACAGCAATCATCTTGAATCAGTAAATGGGCACACATGCGCAGTTACACTGCCTTTATAACTTGTTTCTAGCAAATGTGCTGAATCTTGTCCATTCGTAACAGATGCATGGCAAGAGATCCTAACTAAACGTTTGCTACTTTCCTTATGTCAGTTAAGCAGTAGTTAGGGGCAACTGTTTTCCTACTCTGTGTTAGTAGGGATGGGAGTACCAGGAGGACAAGAGTTTCCTAACAAAAATGACTTCTCAAGTAATCAGAAACATAAGAATCACCAGAATCACCAGACTCATAGAGTCTGAGACTGCACTACTGACCCCCCAAAATCTATATCTTGTGGAATCTTCTCAGCATAATATAATCGTAGAAACTCAAGGTTGTAAAACAAGAGTTAGGTTCATTTGGCTCAAGCGAAATCTCAAACTCAAACTGGTTAAGTGAATTGTTCAAGGTTAAACACAGAGTTGACACCAGAATCTTACTAGATAGAACTGAAACTACTGAGTCTACCAAGAACCAAAGTTAAAACCCTACACCCAATGGGCAATATATAAAAAATCTACAGGAGAGAGTCTCCCTCCTCAAAAGCCACCACAGAGTAATAGAATAACCAACAGCAGATGGCTAGGCATCAACATAGAGGTACTAGTAAGTACAAAAAAAAAAATAATAAAACCAAATATGACAACACTATCATTCTCAAATGCCAGAACCCATACAACAGGAAACCCTTGATATGTCTGGAAGGGAATTACAAGTAACAACCTTAAAGAAACTCAGTGAGATACAAGAAGACTCAGTTAGACAACACAATGAAATGAGAAAATCAATCCAGGACATGAAGGAGGAAATTTACAGAGATAAATACAATAAAAAAGAAATAAAAACTACAATTGAGAGCATAAGCAACAGGCTAGAGTAAGAGAACAAGCAGAAGAAAGGATTTCTGATCTTGAAAACAGTCTTTTCAAAATAACCCAAGCAGACAAAAAAAAAAAAAAAAAAAAAAAAAAAGAATCTGAGAAAAAGAAGAAGAAAATATAAAAGAGCTACCAGACCACCTTAAGCACACAAACATCCAAATCATGGGTGTTCAGGAAGGAGAAGAAAAGAAAAATTGTATTGAAAACATAATCAATGAAATAGTAGTGGGAAACTTCCCAGATATTGGTAGAGATATGGACTTCCAGATACAATAGGCTCAAATATCCCCAAACAGATTTAATCCAAAAAGATCTTCTTTGAAATATATTGTAGTAAAACTGTCAAAAGTCAAAGAGAAAGAAAGAATCCTAAAAACAGCAAGAGAAAAGCACTAAGTCACCTATAAGGCAGTCCCCATCAGACTAACAGCAGACTTCTCAGCAGACACCCCACATGTCAGAAGAGAATGGGATTATGTATTTAAAGAACTAAAATAGAAAAATTGCCAGCCAAGAATACTATGCTTGGCAAGGCTGTCCTTCACTAATGAAAGGGAAATAGTGTATTTCCCTGACAAAAAAAAAAAAAAAAAAAAAAACCTGTGGGAGTTCACCACCACATGACCAGCTCTACCAGGAATCCCTAAGGGAGTCCTGCACCAAGAACCCAAAAAAATAATCACCACCATAAATAAGAAAGAACAAACACCACTGGAAGAACAGAAATGCAAATGAGAAAGAGAATAAACTATACTATGCAACCTCAGAAAAACAACAAACACTGAAAATAATAAAAGGGAAAGAAAGGAAAAAATATATTGAAATCAACCATAAGAAAAGCAAGACAAGACTTTTCAATAACAACTGTAAACATAAGTGGATTAAATTCCCCACTCAAAAGACACAGACGAGCTCATTAGATTTTAAAAACTAGACTGAGCTACATGCTGTCTACAAGACACTCGTGTCACCTGTAAAGACATGCACAAACTTACAACTGATACCACAGAAATAAAAAGAATCATTCAAGAGTGTTATAAACAACAATACAGCAACAAATACAAAAACATAGAGGAAATGGATAAATTTCTGAACACCCACAAACTTTCAACACTGAACCAAGAAGACATAGAAAACCCGAACAGACCAATAACAAGCAGCAAATCTGAAGCAGTAATCAGTAGTCTCCCAACAAAGAAAAGCTCAGGACCAGATGGCTTTATTGCTGAATTCTACCAGACCTTTAAATAGGAACTAATACCAATTCTTTTCAAACTCCCAACTCATTTTATGAGGCCAGCATCACCCTGATACCAAAACCAGACAAAGGTACAATGAAAAAAGAAAACTGCAGGCCAATATCTTTCAATAACATAGACACAAAAATCCACAATAAAATATTAGCAAACAGAATGCAGCAACACATCAAAAAAATTATACGTCATGATCAAGTGGGATTCTTCCCAGGGATGCAAGGATGGTTCATCATACACAAGTCAAAAAATGTGATATACCACATCAACAAAATCAAGGACAAAATCCATATAATTATCTTCATAGATGCAAAAAAAATAAAAAGCATTTGACAAAATTTCACATCCCCTCATGATAAAGACTTTTGGCAAATTAGGTATTAGGTATAGAAGGAAAGTATCTCAACACATTAAAAGCCACATATGACAAACCCATTAGCAATATCATACTGAATTAGAGCAAAGCTGAAAGCTTTCCCCTTAAGAACAGGAACAAGACAAGGATGCCTATTTTCACCACTCTTATTTAACATAGTATTGGATGTACGAGGAGAACAATCAGGTAAGAGAAAGAAATAAAGGACATTTAGATCAGAAAAGACAAAGTTGAATTGTCCCTGTTTGCAGATGACATTATCCTATACACAAAGAAACCTAAAGACTACCCAAAAAACTATTAGAGCTGATAAATGATTTCAGTAAATTTGCAGGATACAAAATCAACACCCCAAAATTGGTAGCCTTTTTATATTCCAAAAATGAACGAGTAGAAAAAGAAAACAAGAAAGCTAGTGCATTTACAAAAGTCACCAAAAAAATAAAATACCTAGGAATCAATTTAACAAAAGAGATGAATAGTCTCTATGACGAGAATTACAAATCGCTGTTGAAAGAAATTAACAAGGATACAAAAAGATGAAAAGACATTCCATGCTCTTGGATTGGAAGTATTAACATTGTGAAAATGTCCATACTACCCAAAGTGATCTACACATTCAATACAATCTCAAATCAAACTACCAATGACATCCTTCATAAAAATAGAAAAAAAAAGTGATAACATTCATAAGGAACAACAAATGACCCCTAATAGCCAAAGAAATCCTGAGAAATAAATAAATAAATAAATAAATAAATCTGGAGGCATAACACTACCTGATTTCAAATTACACTACAAAGCTATAGAAACCAGAACAGCATGGTACTGGCATACAAATAGACACTCAGACCAAAGGAACAGAATAGAGAACCCAGAAACACACCCACACACTTAACAACCAATTGATCTTCAACAAAGGCAACAGAACATACATTGGGGAAAGGACAGCCTCTTCAATAAATGGTGCTGGGAAAACTGGACATCCATATGTAGAAGAGTGAAACTAGACCCATACATCTCACCATATATCAAAATCAACTCAAAATGGATTAAAGACTTAAGTATAAGACCTGAAAATATAAAACTTCTAAAAGAAAACATGTGGGAAACACTTCACAAAGTAGGACTGGGCAAAGGCTTTATAAAGGACCAGAAAAGCACAGGCAGCAAAAGAAAAAATAAACAAATGGGATTATATTAAACTAAAAAGCTTTTGCACAGCAAAAGAAACAACTAACAGAGTGAAAAAACAACCTACAGAATTGGAGAAGGTATTTGCAAACTATACATCTGACAAAGATAAATATCTAGAATATACAAGAAACTCAAACAACTTAACAGTAAAAAACATATAACCCAATTTAAAAATGGGCAAAGGAGCTGAATAGTCCTTTCTCTAAGAAGATATGCAAATGGCCAACAAACACTTGAAAAAAAATGCTCAGCATCACTCAGTATCATATCAGAAATGCAAATCAAAACCACATTGAGATATCATCTCACTCCAGTTAGACTGGCTATTATCTAAAAGACAGAGAATAACAAATGCTGGTGAGGATTTGGAGAAAAGGGAACCCTCCTACGCTGCTGGTGGGACTATAAATTGGTGTAGCCATTATGGAAAACAGTACGGAGCTTCCTCAAACAACTATAGAAAGAACCTTCATAGGATCCAGTGATTTCATGGCTGGGTATATTGCCAAAGGAATGGAAATCATCATGTCAATGGGATAGTGCACTTTCACATTTATCTCAGCTCTATTTACAATAGCCAAGAGTTGGAACCACCCTAAATGTCCATCATTGGACAACTGGATAAGGAAAATGTGGTATATTTACACAATGGAAACCTACTCAGCCATGAAGAAGAATGAAATATTGCCATTCACAACAACATGCATGAACTTACAGAAAAATTACATAAAGTGAAATAAGCCAGGCACAGAAAGAGAAATACCACATGTCCTTACTCATAAGTGGGAGCTAAATAAATAAATAAGGGGCCGGCCCGGTGGCGCACTGGATAGTGCGCCGCTTGGGAAGTGCGGCGGCGCTCCCGCCCGAGGGTTCGGATCCCACATACAGACCGGTTCCCACTCACTGGCTGAGTGAGGCGCGGGAGCAACACCGAGGGTTGCAATCCCTTTGCCGGTCCCCGGTCCGGTTCGGGGGCAACACTGAGGGTTGCGATCCATTGCCAGACACGGAAAAAGACAAAAGACAAAAAATAAATAAATAAATAAATAAATAAATAAATAAATAAATAAATAAATAAATAAATAAATAAATAAATAAATAAATAAATAAATAAATAAATAAATAAATAAATAAATAAATAAATAAATAAATAAATAAATAAATAAATAAATAAATAAATAAATAAATAAATAAATAAATAAATAAATAAATAAATAAATAAATAAATAAATAAATAAATAAATAAATAAATAAATAAATAAATAAATAAATAAATAAATAAATAAATAAATAAATAAATAAATAAATAAATAAATAAGACAAAAAATAAATAAATAAATAAATAAATAAATAAATAAATAAATAAATAAATAAATAAGAAAGAGTGATACAACAATCACAATGAGACTTTGAACTTTCAAAAGGAAAGAACAGAACTGAAGTTATCACAGGTGGGAAAGGGAGGAATTGATATAAATAAATAAATAAATAAGAAAGGCAAGGGAACTAGAACAGCTAAAACAATTTTGACAAAAAAGAATTAATGGGAGGAACCTGTGGTTATGACTTACTATATAGCAACAGCAATCAAGACAGTGTGCTACTGAAGAAGGAATAGATACATATGAGTAGATCAATGCAACAGAATACAAAACCCAAAAATATATCAACACAAATATGCCCAATTGAGTTTTCACAAAAGTACACAAGCAATTCAGTGGAGGAAGAATAATTTTTCAGAAAACTGTGCTAAACAATTGGATGTCCATAAGCAAAATAAATAAATAAATAATGAATAGCCTCAATCTACTTCTCATACTGCATACAAAACTTCATTCATTATGGATCATGAATTTAAATGTAAAATATAAAAGTATAAAATTCTCAGCAAAAACATAAGAGAATATCTTTGGGACCTAGTGCTAGGCAAAGATCTAGTGCTTAGACATGACTCCAAAAGCATGTTCTGCTGAAAAAAAAATTAATAAATTGGACTTCAAAATTAAAATCTTATGTACTGCAAAAGACACTATTGTGAGGATGAAAAGATAAGCTACAGACTGGGAGAAAATATTTGCAAACCATAGATCTGAAAAAGGCCTTATATCTAGAATATATAAATAACTCTCAAAAGTCAATAGTTTGCTTTTTTACAAATAACTGTAGGTTTCAATTATAACATATGCAAAATACAAGAAAAAATATCTCTACAAAGAGAAGATGCAGATGGCAATAAACACATGAAAATGTTCAAAACTATTAGGTTAAATGCTAATTAAACCCACAATGAGATATCATTATACACCTTTTAGAGAGCTGAAATAAAAACTATAATGTCAAATGCTGGCAAGGATATGAAAACCTGGATCTCTCATACATTGCTGGTGCAGATGTCAAATGATATAGGCACTGTAGAAAATAGTTTGTCAGTTTCTCACAAAACTAAACATGTGCTTATGTAACCCAGCAATCACGTGTTGGGCATAACATCAGAGAAGTTAATACATATGTTGACACAAAAACATGTACATTAAATACTCATAGTAGCTTTATTCATAATAGCAAAATGCTAGAAACAGCCCATATGTTCTTTGATAGGTGAATAGTTGAAAAAACCTTGGGACATACATAAAATGGAGTACTATGCAGCAATAAAAAGTAATGAACTAATGGTATATGCAACCCAATTGGACCTCACAGGCATTATGCTTAGTGAAGAATGTCTCAAGATTCCATTTATATAATGTCCTTGCAATAACAAAACTATGGAAATGAAGAACAAATTAGTGGTTGTCAGGGGACAGGGACAGGAGTTGGGTAAACTGTGGATGAAAATTCAAGAAGTTTGTATGAGGGAGCTCTTTTATGGCAATGAAATAGTTTTGTATCTTAATTATGGTAATGATTTTACCAATCTATGCATAGGATAAAATTTTATGGACATATATATGTGCACACATATTCATAAACATTTATGCAAATTTTAAAATTGGTGAAAATTGAGACAGGTTTTCATTCTTGTTAATAGTAATGTGCCAATGTCAATTTCCTGGTTTGATATTGTTCTATTACTTTACAAGATGTCACCACTGGGGGAAACTGGGTGAAGGGTACATGGGAACTTTTGTACCCTTTGCAGTTTTCTGTGAATCTATAATTATTCCAAAAGAAAATGTGTGGGCTTTTTGTATGATTAATTTTGATTTCTTTATTAAAAATACATAGTTTTAAAGGTCAAAAGGTTCTAGAAATCTCATAATAAAAAAGAGCAGCACCCACCACACCCCTGCCCACTACAAATCTTTTCCCCAGATATGACCATCTTCAACTTTTTGTTATTTCAAGAAAAAGTTTTTTTCAAAATGTAGGTGTAATAAAATGGACTATTCTTGCACAAATAGGCATAACCAGTATGTTCTGAGGTCCCAGTGTTATTCACTTGGTAGAAAAACTGAAGAGCAAGCTTAAGTCCCAGCTGGTATCAAATGATCAAAAGATTCTCCATTATAATAAGTACTTCTGGGTTCTGTGAAAAATCAGCAAACCAATTTGGCAGAATTAGATGATGAGTTACTATCAACGTCCTTCATAACCATTTCTCACTCTATCTTTCCAACCTCATCTTCATCCATCCACACATGCAACATGACACAGTAGAAATGATGAAGAAGAAAAGAGGCCAGGAAAGGAAATTAAAAAAAAAAAAGAACCATAGTGTCTCTATTTTTAAAAATTTAATTGAATTATTTTCTTCTAGCCCAAGAAGCTGACCATGCATTAGAATTTACTGCTTGACAGAAAAAGAAATCAAGAAAGCAAGCCCATTTATAAAAACTACCAAAAAATTAAAATAGCTGGGAATAAATTTAACCAAGAAGGTGAAAGATCTCTACAATGAGAACTACAAATCACTGCTGAAAGAAATTAAAGAGGACACAAAAAGATGGAAAGGCATTCCATGTTCATGGATTAGAAGAATTAACATTGTGAAAATGTCCATAACCACCTAAAGTGACCTGCAGATTCAATGTAATTTCCATCAAAATACCAATGACATTCTTCACAGAAATAGAATAAAACTCCTAACATTCATGTGGAACAACAAAACACCACAAATAGCCAAAGCAATATTGAGAAAAAAAATAATAAACTGGAGGCATAACACTACCTGACTTCAAATTATACTAAAAAGCTATAGTAACCAAAACAGCATGGTATTGGCATTAAAAAAAGACACACGAACCAATGGAACAGAATAGAAAACCCAGAGATCAATCCATGTACTTACAGCCAACTAATCTTTGACAAAGGCACCAAGCATATTGGGGAAAGGACAGTGTCTGCAATAAAGGTACTGACAAAACTGGATATCCGTATGTAGCAGAATGAAACTAGACCCATACCACTTGCCATATTTCAAAATCAACACAAAATGGATTAAAGACTTAAATATAAGACCCAAAACTATAAAATTCCTAGAGAAAAACATAGGGGAAACACTTCAGGATGTTAGACTGGGCAAAGACATTATGAATGAGACCTCAAAAACATAGGCAGCAAAAGAAAAAATAAACAAATGGGATTATATCAAACTAAAAAGCTTCTGCACAACAAAGGAAACAATCAAGCTAATGAAAAGACAATCTACAGAAAGGAAGAAAATATTTGCAAACAATGCATCCAACAAGGGATTAATATCCAGAATATACTAGGAACTGAAATAATTCAGCAGTACAAAAACAAAGAAAAAATGATTAAAAAATCGGCAAAGGAGCTGAACAAACATTTCTCTAAGGAAGATATGCAAATAACCAACAAGTGTATGAAAAATGCTCAACATCACTAGTCATCAGGGAAATGCAAATCAAAACCACTTTGAGGTATCATCTCATCCCAGTTAGACTGGCTATTATCAAAAAGACAGAGAATAACAAATGCTGATGAAGATGTGGAGAAAGGGGTATCCTTCTACATTGTTGGTGGGACTGTATATTAGTGCAGAAATCATGGAAAACAGTATGGAGTTTTCTCAAACAACTACAGATAGATCTACCATATGATCTAGCAATCGTACTTCTGTGTGTATACCCAAAGGAATGGAAATCATCATGTCAAAGGGATACCTACACCCCCACGTTTATCACAGCTCCAGTTACAATAGCCAATCTATGGAAACAACCTAAATATCCATCGATGGATGACTGGGTAAGGAAGTTGTTGTATATATACACAATGATACATTACTCAGCCCTAAAAAAAGAATGAAATTCTGCCATTCGCAGCAACATGAATGAGCTTGGAGAAAATAATAAGTGAAATAAGCCAGGCACAGAAAGAGAAATACCACATATTCTCACTCATAAGTGGGAGCTAAAAGCAACACTGCAATAGGTTTCCATGAAACTGGAAATTAAAGAAAGAAAGAAAGAAAGAAAGAAAGAAAGAAAGAAAGAAAGAAAGAAAGAAAGAAAGAAAGAAAGAGAAAGAGAGAAAGAGAGAGAGAGAAAGAAAGAAAAAGAAAAAGAACAATCACAATAATAAATTGAACTTTCAGAAGGAGAGAACAGAACTGGAGTTACTAAAAGTGGAAAAGGGGTAGGAGGAGGGAGAGGTGGGTCAGCAAGAAATTGGCTAATGGACACAAAGGATGATTATATACTGTAGTGATGAATAAGCTAATTATCCTGAATTGACCATCACATATTGTACAGATGACACAAGATAGTCAACTCTGTACCCCATAAGTACTCATAATCAATTAAGTTACAGTGAAAAATAAAAAGAATTCACTGCTTGAAAAATGGACTCGTGTAGGGCTGGTCCAAGATGGCGATGGGTCTGGAGCGGCCGTGACCGGAGACAGCGCGATCCTGAGAGCTGTGCGCTGTGATACCAGAGTATTAATTGCATTTCCAAGAGCAACAAAAGGTGAATAATTCTTCCAACAATGATCCTGCATCGACAAACAAGCGGCAGCAGGTTCGAGGTTTTGGGGCCGACACAGAGGAGGACTCCTGAGAGCACCCAAACCCGGCTGTGGGAGGCGAGCGGCCCAGTCAACAAAGGCCAGGAAAGCCAGCGGAACCGGCGCAGAAATGGAGTGAGGCGCACCGGACCGGCCCAATGCTGCGAACTCTGTGAGTCACCCCCAGCCCAGCCCCACTTGCTGGGCGAAGCCCAGCTGCTCCCCGCCCACCTGGCTCCCGCCTACCACACCAGGCCTGGTGCCCACAGCAGAGCTGCCCCCATTTTCTCGGGTGGGGGCGGAGACGGCCGGCTTAGTGAGGGCAGGCCAGCCATTCCGGTTGGCTCGGCTCTGCACTGAGACGTGCCATTTGCTTACCTCAACACGGGTCACCCCGGGGCCTGTGGACCGGCCTACAATCCCACTCTCCCCGCGGATCTTAGACGGGGCTGGTAGCGTGGGGAGCCCCCGGCCAGCGTCGGGGGGGCAGGGAAGAGGAGCCTGCCCAGATCGTCTCTCCGCCACACCCTGGGCGTCGGCCCCAGATAAACTCCCTCTTCCTGGGAGGGAGATTCCATCTCTGGGGACCTCAGTTTGGAAGAGCCCCTAACTGATTTCTGGTGGGGAGAGGGGAGCCCGGAGACCCCTCGAGCTACATTGAAGGTGCCAGTGAGCCCTCCAGAAGGGCTGACCCATGCGGGCGGGAGTCAAAGAGGAATTGTGTGCTGAGGGACCCTCCCCCGAGGAGTTCACTCCCAGCAGTCGGAGAGTCAGGACACCTGCTGGGCAGGGCGGGGCAGGGCACAACTTTGATGACTCAACTGAAAGTCAAGGTTTGTAGAAGACACACCTCAGCCCTGTCCTGAGCACACAGAGAGGGAAGGGGCCCGGCAAAAGGAGGCAGAATCTCAGAAATAAATAAAGAAAGAAAGAACAAGTACACATTCTGAACGAACGCTTTGAAAGGCTCAATAGCCCCATCTAGTGTTCACAGAGTGTGAAAACGCCCTGATAGCGAAGGGCAGAAAACACTCCTTTACGAGAATTGAATCGGAGGTCCAAGATTCGAGAGAAAATCCCTGCCAAAATGAACAAACACCCCAAAAGATATACCAGAAATGCAAAAAACAAAGAAAAT
>NW_007736438.1:0-754 GCF_000696425.1 Galeopterus variegatus | reverse complement strand
ACCATGCTAGGCACCCACAACAGAGCTGCCTCCATTTTATCGGGTGGGGGCAGAGAAGGCCAGCTTAGGGAGGGCAGGCCAGCCATCTCTGCTTGGTGTGGCTCCTCACTGAGACATGCTATTTGCTTACCTCGACGCGGGGCACCCCGGGGCCTGTGGACCGGCCTACAATACCACTCTCCCCGTGGATCTCAGACGGGGCTGGTAGCATGGGGAGCCCCTAGCCAGCATTGGGGGGGCAGGGAAGAGGAGCCCTCCGAGATCATCTTTCTGCCACACCCTGGGCGTCGGCCCCAGATAAACTCCCTCTTCCCAGGAGGCAGATTCCATCTCTGGGGACCTCAATTTGGAAGAGCCCCTAACTGATTTCTGGCAGGGAGAGGTGAGCCCGGGGACCCCTCGAGCTACAGTGAAGGTACTAGTGAGCCCTCCAGAAGGGCCAACCCATGCAGAGGGGAGTCAATGGGGAATTGTGTGCTGAGGGACCCTCCCCCGAGGAGTTCACTCCCGGCAGTCAGAGAGTCAGGACACCTGCTGGGCAGGGCGGGGCAGGGCACAACTTTGATGACTCAACTGAAAGTCAAGGTTTGTAGAAGACCCGCCTCAGCCCTGTGCTGAGCACACAGAGTGGAGAGGGGCCCGGCAAAAGGAGGCGGAATCTCAGAAATAAAGAAAGAAAGAAAGAACAAATAAACATACTGCAGGAACGCTTTGCAAGGCTCAATAGCCCCATCAAGTGTTCACAGAGTGTGAA
>NW_007736437.1:21002-64428 GCF_000696425.1 Galeopterus variegatus | reverse complement strand
TGATTTTCTCTACTTTTTCCATTTTTTATATTACTTTTCTCTAACATTTATTATTTTTTTCCTCTGTTTGCTTGAGGTTTGTGCTGCTTTTTCCAGTATCTTGGGTTATTGATTTGAAGTCTTTCCTCTTTTTTAATATAGTTCTTTACAGCTATAAATTTCCCTCTAAGCCCTGCTTTATTTGTGTCTCATATTTTTTGGTATAGTCTTCATTTTATTAATCTCAAAGTATTTTCAAATTTTTCTTTTGATTTGACCCTTTAATTATTAAGAGTGTGGTGTTTAATTTCCACATATCAGTGAATTTCCCAAGTTTACTTCTTTTTTTTTTTTGTCTTTTTCTGTGTCTGGCAACGGATCGCAACTCTCAGTGTTGCCCCCGTACCGGACTGGGGACTGGCAACGGGATCGCAACCCTCGGCGTTGCNAGAATGATACCTGGGCCCTTCAAAGGCAGTTTCTGTTGCCTGCTTTTTCTATGACATATGGATCATGCTTTACTGTATCTTTGCATGTCTTATAATTTTGTGTTGAAAGCCGATGTTTAGATGGACGTTTTAGATGTTATAGTGTGGCAACTCTGGATACTGATCTCCCTTCTCTGGGGATTGTTTTGTTGTTTATTTCTTTAGTGACTTGGCTGGACTATTTTAGTGAAGTATATTTCCCTCACAGTGTGCCATCTTTGATATCTCAGAGAGCAAAGTTTCTAGCAGGGATCTCTGGCTATCTTTTTCCCTAATCTCTCTGCCAAGCTGTCTCCCTATATTGATATCACACCCAGCTGTTAGAGTTCTCTAATTGTTGGCTGATAGCTTTATTATTTTTGACAATGTCCTGGGACATAAATTGTTGCACAGACTGATTAAGTTTACTTTGAGTCCTTTTGCAAAGGTTAAGTCTAAGGCCAGACTTACAGCTTTGTTCCAACTTCAGGATGGCTCTTCTCAGCTGTATCTTTCTCTGGTTCTTCTGTATAACTTCTAGTTGTTCTAGGGTTGAGCTTGTTGCTCTCATGGAGCTACAAACCTCCTTTTAATTGCTTGCCACCAAAATCTCCATTGCTTTTAGTAGCACCCTTGGGCTTGAATTTTCCCCACACTCTGTTATAAGAAGTCAGTTTCCCTTGAAAAAGCTTCTGAGTTCTTTGTTCTTTTGTCCTGTCTTTCCCCCTGGGAAAAGACTGCTCCACTTCTTGGAGCTGGTTGTGGGGACATTCTGCTTCTCTTGTACTGACACCCCTGCTTTATGGTCAGGGGTCGGGTGTCATGGTAGCCTCTGGTCTTCTCAGCTTGACTAGGATATGGGGGGAGAGGGATCCCTGTTTTCTTGGCTGTACCTGCTCAAAGTAGAGCATCTGTCACTCTGAGCTAGGGAGGTTGATGGAAGAAGGGAGTTCATGACTCATTGCCACAGACTCTCAGTATTCTTACTGAAATTCAGTAGATTCTCTTGAATAATTGTTTCTTCATTTGCTGTCTGCCTTCAGGAGAATTTCCAATGCCCTAATTTTTTTTTTTTTTTTTAATAATTATTACCAGTTATGGTTGCTTTGCTGGACAAAACGTCTGTGGAGCTCCTTATGCCACCATTCCTGAAGTAGCTTCTCTACTGTGCTTTGATATTTTGTTGGAGGTATTAATCAGTGTAATCAGGGAAGCGAAAGTAGTGAGAAGCATAAGAATTGGAAAGGAAGTGCTAAAATTATTGCAGATGATAACCCAAAAGAATCAATGGAAAAATTACACAAAATCAGGCATGTGTATATATATGTTCATCTATATTTCATACACATGTGTGTACACACTGTGCACAACACACACATACTCCCCAAGTGAAGATATAATGAAGTAAATTCCCCCTCCCCCTCCCAAAATTCCCTAGGCATAAACTACAAAAAATGTTCAAAACCTATATAAAGAAAACTACATAACACTCCTGAAAGACACTAAAATAGAGCCAAATAGATGAAAAAACTCGTGCTCTAGGGTAGGAATTTTCAATGTATTAAAGATCCCAAATCTCCCTTTAATTTATAAATTTTAAACAGTCTCAATCAAAATAAAATCATGGGTTTTTTTTGGAGTCAGACAAGTTGATTATAAAATTAAATTTTGGAGAAAAAAAAGATTTGGGAAAATCATAAGAAACAGGAGGAATGGGGAGTGGGGTGGCTAATCTACCAGACACTAAAACATATATGGAAACTTCTTAGGTAAAACAGCTTGGTATTGGAACCAGAATAGAGAGACCAATGGAATAGAATAGAAAATAGAGTGATAGAATAAATTGGATATGTAAAATTAGTATTCAATAAAGGTGAGTTGGTATCCTCGAATGACTGGGGTGTAATAATTAACTTTATAGTAATTATTTTGGGGCCAGCTGGATAGTTTTACAGAAAAGGAAAATGGATTGATTCTTTACACAGTTCATCAGTAAAAAAAAAGACATAAATGGATCAGATTTAATTGTTAAAAATTATAACCATACAAGTACCAGGGGAAAAAAAGGGGCCAATTCATTTGTAACTTGGGGATGGGCAGCACTTTTCTGACCATTACACACAACCCAGAAACAAGAGAAAATACTAATGCATTTGATTATATAAATTTTTTTTTAAAGATCCTTTTGTTATTCAGAATTCCACCTCTAAGAAACCATCCCAAAGATATAATGGCAATTTTAATTAACGAGGCTGTTCATTGCAGCACTGTTTTCCATAACATAAAACTGACATAACCCAAATAACTGTCAATAGGAAATTAAGCAATGGTTGTTTAAACAATAATACATTGAAGGTGAGATATCATGCAGCTACAAAGGAAATAAAGCACATGTCTAATATCCAGTCTCTAGGATATAGTGTTAAATTATCAAAAGTAAGATGAATAAAAAGTATAACATGCTGCTGTATCTGTAAGATGGGGGGATGTGTGTGTATGTGTTTGGTTTATTAAAAAGTAAGTAGTAACCTCAAAAAAAAAAAAAACTGGTTAATTATAGGAGAGATGGGGAATAAGATGGAGAGGCAGGGATAGAAGCAGGTCTTTGAATATATCTTATAGTTTTTAGTTTGGAATCATATAAATATTTTGTACAATTATAAAACAAGATTAAAATTGCTAAAATAAATTTCTAAATATCAAAAGTAAAATGAAAAATGAACTACGAAATTAACTGTATTAAGTTGGTGGCATAACCACATAGAGCTAATTAATTAATTAATTCATTATTTTTCTTCACATTGAACTTCAGGGCTCAAGCCTGAGGGAAGTGGCTTAGAGCTGCTCCCATCTCCTCTGAGCCAAGGAGGCCGTCCTAAGTTATTTTCCCAGTTGTTTGTACATTCTAGTGGGATATAGCCTAAGGATAAAACTAATCACAAGAAGATCTTAAACTGTCTCCTGTAATCACTGGTAGTTGTAGAGGTTTTTTTTGTTTTCTGAGACTGGTGGGTGTTCTTGTGGAAAAAATTAAGTAAGTAATTATGCAGGGCCAGGACTAGGGTAAGGGGTGGAAGGCATTTGCCTTAGGCACAAAATATAAGGGAACTCCAAAAACTCAGTAAACAAGATAAGAAATATTTTAATGCAATATTTTTTTTAAAAATTAATGCAAAAAAATTAAAATTTTAAATAAAGGCAGGAGCATTGCCAGTGCTGTACAGTCATATTGGAGGTTGAGGCAAAAGGAAAAATCAATGTTTTAGATCCTGTTGTGGTTTCAAGTTGATATTTTGTTCATTATGGATTCTGGCCCTGGAACTATGTTAGTGTTATTAAGAACTGAGATTTTCAGCATGAGAGAAAGGAGATACAAATATAAGATTCATAAGATTTAGTAAAAGCCCCATAGTCCTGAATTTAAATATAACTTATGATGCATTCTGTCTTCAAAATATACAACTACAGCTGCACGACTGTAACTATGACTACATATGTTGATATTTTACATACATATGTAGTTGATCCTCCTTATTTACAGATTTGTGAGTTCTTCTACTTACTACAATTTATTTGTAACCCCCAAATCAGTATTCATGTTGCTTTTGTGGTCATTCATGGATATAGTCAGAACAGCAAATGAGTCACCTGACATATAGGTTCCCTATTGAGGTCAAACAAGGCAACATTTTGCCTTTCTGTTTCAGTTCTCATGTTGTAAATAAGTGTCATTTTTGCAGTCTATGCTTGCTTCAAGTATGAATTATGTTAGTCATGAGTTCAATGTTATGAATCAACATCATATACTAAATAAAGTGTCGTTTATCAGAAACACACATAGAGTAGTTTATGTATTGATAGGTTGACTAAAAATTCTGTGATCAGAGGCTCGCAGGAACCTAGAAGCAATGTATTTTCCCTAGGAGCAATGATTCAGTACTCTCTAATTCAATGTTATCTGAGTTAGAGAACAGAACTACTTCATTACTGAGAATCAATTGTATATACACATACATATATGTGTACCTATGTAGATGCATATTCTTCCTAGTCTGTCCACTGAAAAGGCTTAGAAAAACATGGCTATGTAGGAGCAATGAGAACTCTTAGTTGCTGTCTTGTGGTTTCTGAATTCTATTTCCATGAAAAGGAACCAGGCTTCCTGGATAAATAGCCAATTCAGGATCTGGGGCAGGAAATATACAAGAAGAGCCTTATACATTTTGTCCTACCAGGAAGTGGGGAAGCTATTAAAGGTTATTAGAGTTATATCAAAAGAACACAGACTCTGACTTGGTTAAGCTTCCACTAACCAACTTGGGACAATTTGAACATCAGTAAGAATAATAACTGCTATGGAGTTAAATATATCAAATATGTTTAAATCTATAAGTTCATACTGATATATTAAAAAAAAGCAACAACAACCTTATGCTCATTGCTGCCAGGTAGCCATTTTAATGAGTGGATCACAGCCCAACATATACTTTGGGCATAGTAAATTCTCTGTATTTGACAATTAAATCCAAACTGAGTACCAAAGACATCTCTGTCCTATGAGTTGATGAGGTAGTATCAAGAGCCTTCTTTTGTAACCAATTTGCTTATACTGTCTGATACAGTTAATATATATATTTTTCTCTGTGTATAGAACTATGATTAAAGCTTGGAATTTAATAGTTTTTTTTGATAATAATTGCATATATCCTTTTGCATCCTTACTTCCTTGTTTCCTGCCACAATGAGATTCACTTTTTTTTTAATTCATGAACTCTCTCTTTTTTATTTTTGTAATTACTCTAATACTATTTTATTCTCATGTTATTTTATTTTTTATTGAAATACTGATCGTACATATTTATGGGGTACAGAGTTATATTTCAGTGCATGTATACAATGTGTGCTGATCTATTCAGGGAAATCAGCATATTCATCATTGCAAAACTTAATCATTTCTCTGTCATGTGCACATTTGATCTCCTCTCTTCTAGTCGTTTGGTAACATGCAGTAAATCATTGTTAATTATAGATTCCTGGGTTGACCAGGAATACACCATTAGGACTTATTTTTCCTATCCAGCTATAATTTTGTGTCCATTAACCAGCCTCTCTCTGTCCCCCAACTTCCCAGATCTATTAAACACAGTTCTTCTCTCTCCTTTTTACAGTCATGAACTCTCTTGTATACCATTATCTTTCTTCAGTTTGCTTTATTCACTTTTCGCTTTATTCACTTTGACAACTTGGGTTAATAGGCTTCTTTGCCATCAACATATGCAAGAAGTTGTATGACATTGACCTTTATCTTGTGATTTCCAGAATATCCTTTAAAGGATTTTGGCCTGATGTTAGTGCCAGGTTACTAATATCCATCATAGGTTCAGCTTGAAAAATTTGATGCCTCCCCTAGTCTGGCCCCTGCCCCAAAAAATGGCCTTGCTAATAATACTACACAGTATATTAAGTCAGTAATCTGTCAGAAAACATTACAAAATGCATAAATTTAATGTAGAAATAACTGAATAACAGGCAAAAATTAGTCATTATTTGCTATGAGTGCAAATAAAAACATATGTAATATTAATGGGGAAAGGATGAAAGTCAATATGCAACTGAATTTCTCTGCCTAGTACACATGCACTCTTTATAAAGATAAGTTCCAAAGTTAAAGATTTGACCAGATCTTTCTGCTATGGTGATAGTGTACTAGAAAAATCTGTGCCAACTTTCCATAGAGGAAAACTAAAATATCTAGGAAAATGTAAATAAAACAAACAAAACAAAAACCCACCTACTTGAAGATATAGAAGATCTCACAAGGCAGTGAAGATCTAGTCGAGATGAACATCCAGAGAGGTAAGTTTGGTATCACTTTATCCCTGACAGTAATCACTGATTCCGGAAGCCATGCAGCATCAATCTGCACCATTCTGTTTGTTGAGGCAGACACAAAGATTTCCCGGTTTCAAGGGGAGGAGAAATAGATTTCACCTTTTACTGAAGGAGTGGTAAGAATTCCGGAAGACCATGTGGAACCAAAAATATTGTTGCATACATTTTTGGAAAATACAATCTGTTAAGGAAGGTAAACTGGAGTTGAAGTGTTCAAAGTCTTTGCATTGAAGAAGGCAAAAGTATGCCTTGACATTTCACTTTAAAAGTCAAAAATACATGGTGTAATTGCTTAGTACGGTTAAAAAGAGTGTACTGCTACTAAACTGGGGAATATGGAATAGCAAAAGAAGATAAGAGAGAGAGAAGAACATAGGATACATGATTAAATAGCAAATAGTAAGATGGCAGTTTTACATCTAAATATATCAACAACAAAGATTGTCAGTCTGGATTTAAAAAGACAATCACCAATTGTGGTTTCTTGTGAAGTCTGGAGCTAAGGGAAAAAAAGGTTAATGGTTGGGTCTTTGCAACCCAGTCTCCTCTCATTTCCCACAGTTTATTAGTTAAATAAAGGTAGAGTCAAAGTAGCAAATATTTACTGAGTGCCTACTATAAGCAACAAACTGTTGGGCAGAGTGCAAAAGTGAAGAAAAGTAATGGGCTTTTTATCTTCTAGGAGATTAAAGTTTAAGAAGTTATTATTATTATTATTATTATTTGTCTTTTTCGTGACCGGTAAGGGGATCGCAACCCTTGGTGTGGTGTCGCCCACACCGCGCTCAGCCAGTGAGCGCACCGGCCATTCCTATATAGGATCCGAACCTGCGGTGGGAGCATCGCTGCGCTCCCAGCGCTGCACTCTCCCGAGTGCGCCACGGGCTCAGCCCAAAGTTTAAGAAGTTAAACTATGAAAAGATTAATTATGCTAAAATATTTATTTAACATTTCAAAACAACTAAAGAATTTGCACACCATATCAAAAAGATCTCAGGGGAATGAGGGGTAGTTCAGGTTGGGACAATTTTGGAAAACTGAAATTTTGAATGAGTTAGTGAACAAAATTTGGTCAGACAGAAAGTTACTCTAGGGTATGATGTGCTGATTGGGTAGATCAGTGTGAGAAAAAGTGCAAAGGCGGAAAATATACAAGGCATATTTGGAGGACAACAACAAGTAAAGTGTCTACAAAAGTCATTTAGGGGATTTTCAGGAGATAAGAATATCCTGAAAGATTTGGGACAAATTTTGGGAAGTCTTAGTCGTCTAAGTAATTATGACTTTTTTCTCTCTATATTGTGGCATTAGTGCAGATTTTTAGAAAGCTGGTAACCTACTTGAAGTAGTATTTAGGAAACTAATCTGGAAGGGAGTTAGTAAAATGCAGGAAGATCATTTAGAAGGTCTGGCAGTAATCTTGTTATAATGAAATAAGGTCTGGAAGTGTTGCAATTTTGATCAGACATTCCAGGAAACTGTCAATGCCAAGATGAAGGAAAAATGCTACTAAAGTACCAAAAAGGAAAAGAGTTATAAGATTCTTTCAGAGATACTTCTTTGAAACATACAACATTTTCTCTCTCCAGGTATGGAGGAATTGAAGCAGGCTTCTGTGGTTCCATGATATTTGTCAAGAGTAGCAGTTAAATGAAATGGAATCTCTTAACACTCTTTCCCTTTTATCATTTGTATTTTGTATCATTGAAATGGGTCAGCTTACAGTACTTGAGAGAATTCATGAACTCTTCAGCCCAACAAAACTGTAGAATCAGTGTTTGGACAGAAAAGATCTCTTCCCTGAGTTAAACATTCCCAGAAGCTCTTGGTCTCTTAAACATTTTGATAAACATTTATAACACTTTGGAATTTTTCATCATTAACTTTCAAATATCACAATCTCTACCAGCAAAAAGGACATTTTTTTTCTTCATTATTTATTGGTATCTCTCAGCTCCAGAATCATCCAAGACTTATCTTCCTGAAATATGCAGTCTCTGAATTTATCACATAGTTAATGCTTTTCATCAATCTTACCTTTCAAATTGGTAGTCTCCATTAAGACTTATTTTAATGGTAAACAGTAAGACATGCCAATCTCCCTATTAGTTACCTTATATGTATTGAATATTAAGGTGTTGAACATCATTTATACAATGATCAATCATATTTCATTATAATTACTATCATTTAGTGAAGATGTCAGACTGTGCACTGGATACTGTATGCAAATCAACATCTGAATATAGTTATGTGCATTTTAGGCATTTAAATGAAAGTATTATAGCAGCAAAGTTAATGTCACCTGCTTCAATTTATTTTGATTTTTTTCCCACTAATCTATGAAGTCCTATTTGGAAGCATCATGGTATAATACAGAGAGCACTGACTTTGGAATGGTGTAGTCATGTATTAATAATTATATGGCCTCATGCACATTATTTAAATGCCCTGGTGTACTTGCTGTGAGGGTGCATAGAGCAAGGCCCTGGAAATGGAACACAAAGAAGATAGAACCTGGCTTGAGAGTGCTTAGAGTCTAATGAGAGTGAAGAGTGCACACGTAGTAAGCAGAAACTCAGAAGACTGTTGAAATTAAATGAGTTAATGTGCATCCAGTGTACAGAATAACAAAGACAAAGATGTAAATATTGGTTCTCCCTTTTCAAATGTTTCCTATTTGATTTCTTTCAGCAGACCTGATTCTGTGTAGTGATAATTTGGTATAATTCCAAATTGCCTTGGTAAGTGGAGTTTTGCTGAACACAAAATCTTATTTTGGTCAAGGTTTGAATATGACCTGTTCTATCTATGCATTCTCCTTCATATGCAACTTGGGTTTCACCATAGAGAAGCAGTTTTTTAAATACTTAATAGAATTTAACAAATTTTACTTGAATTTAACAAATTAATCTGCTTTTCTTTTGAATGTAATTCAAGGGAATGAAGAACGGGCATCACCTCAGATGTATTAAATTATTAGCTGGCACAATTTTTGAGAATATCTGTATAACTATACAAGGTGTTCATAATACTTAAAGAACCTTAATTTTCTAGTAAGAAAATTCCAGTAGAAAGTAAACTGCTCATTTTAAAAAATTTTACTTAAATGTTTCAAGCTACTATGGTCTGTTAAATTTCATCTCAAATACCTTAAATGAAAACCAAATGGGCCACCAGCAAATCAATGATCAAGGAATTTGAATGCCTATGGTAGCATTTTATATGCTATTAAAAGACAAAAACTTTATGTCCTTTAGCCAACCTATCAGTCTCTACCCTCCTGTCTCCCTCCCCCCATCTCTAGTGTCCTTAGGTTTGTTCTCTCCTTCTGAAAGTTCAACATATTGTTGTGACCTTTTCTTTCTTTCTTACTATTTGTAATAATGAATATGCTAAAAATAAAAAAAAACATTTAGAAAAATATTAACAACAGCAAAAATAAATAAAATCCTACAGGGTAGTAGGATTGTTATGGAATGTATTTGGCAAGAAAGCGGCAAACACTCAGAGAGTTAGAGAGTCAGAAGTTTATTATGCTAGCAGGCCCTCAGATGAACTCCTGTTCTGAAAATCTGGGGCCATGACCCAAGTCTCACAAGGCTTTTTATAGGCAGGTTGGGCGGGCTCTTTAAGTTTCAGTTTCTAAGCATATATCTTAAGCTGGCAGTTGTTGGTTTCAGTTTCTCGGAATTCACGTGACTTGAGCAGGTATGTAAGCAAGGTTACAGAAGCTGATTATTAACTGGGCTGACTTCTGGGAGCCCTGGTAGATAAGCAGTTAGCCACAGAGGTGCTGCATAAACACAAAATAATTTTTAGTCTAGAGTTTTTTCCAACAGGATGAAACAAGTTATTTTCATTTTCATCTTTCGTTTCCTTAACTCTTCAAGAAGCATAAGCTGGAGTTATTTCTCTACTCAAAATGCTGATAAGTTGGAAATACATTTTCAGTGTTACTAAATGAGTGATCAGTTAAGTATAAACTCTCAGTGACTAGTGTAAACAAACCTACCCAACTAAAATCAGAATGAGTTATAAAAATTAAAAAAAAAAGACAAAACTATTTTCTCTCAAGAGATTTGCTGTAATTTAATATTATGAACTATTTTTTGAATTCAAAGACCTCTCCCAGTAGGACATAGTCTTTGAAGAGTTTTCGCCACTACTTGCTTATTTGTCACTTGGACTAGAAGAGTGCCTAGGCCCCAAAGGAGCTAGACATATATTAATACAAAATATAGCCATATTTATATTGTTAAGGTGACTTACTAGCAATATCTTAAGGGCTGAGCTTCTGGACTCTTGATAATAGCAAGTAAAAAGTAAATAAGAGTAGAATTGCCTGCATTTTTGTGCTGAGCATTTAGTTTTCCTCTCTAGAGGGTTATCACTCAGCCTCACAATTTAAAAAATTGTGTGTATTTTCACACAAACCAGTAAATTTTCAGGAGAGAAATCTGACATTTATTTTCTTAGCCAAATGATCAAATTCAGCATTTCCAACACGATGGGATAAAATGTCTTTCTTTACCTCTGAATGTGATATTTTGAGAAGCTCACAACATCACATGTATAATATTGTGACAAAAAAATTTTGAACTGAATCTACCTATCAGAAAACAATTCAAATTGCAGCATGTACTCTTAAAAAAGTCAATAACATAAAAGACAAAAAGAATTGGTGAACTGATTAGATTAGATCACATGTATAATATTGTGACAAAAAAATTTTGAACTGAATCCACCTATCAGAAAACAATTCAAATTGCAGCACGTACTCTTAAAAAAGTCAATAACATAAAAGACAAAAAGAATTGGTGAACTGATTAGATTAGAGGAGATTAACGAAGTATGACAGCTAAACCCAATGTGTGATTTATGATTAATTTCTGGATAAGAAAAAATGAAAATAGCTGTTAAAGGACAATATTGGAACAAATGGAAAAATTTGAATATTGGCTGTATCTTAGATACTAGCGTTTTTTTTTTTTTTTTTAATCAGTGTTGATTTTCCTGAGTGTGATCATTGCATTGTGGTTATGTAGGAGAATGCTTTCTTTCTTTGGAGATGCACACTGAAGTATTTAGAAATGAAGTGTCGAAGTCTGAGTAGCTCTCAGATGGTTGAAGAAAAATATGCATGTATACAGAGAGATAAAGCAAATGAGGAAAATGTTAAAACTGGTGAATCCAGGGGAACAGTAAACAAATGTTCAATGCATTATTCTTAGAACTCTTTTGAATGTGTGAAAATTTTCAAAATAAAAAATTTGGAAAATGTATATGCATATCAGAGAAAATTAGATTGGGTAAACAACATAAAGTAGTGTGAGTCCGGTTGTTATGAATCATATCAGACTCAATTCTCATTTTTATGACAAGTATTTTTTAATGTTACTCTTACTCTCTGGATGAAATCTATAGATAGTATATCCTACTTACACATACTATCTAAAAATTCGATGCAATGCCCTAACTGAAACATAAAAGAGAACAAAAGATCACATTCTTCAGTAGATTAATTATTGGATATGACTGCACTGTTAGAATAATGCCCCCACAAATTTCCAGAATTTCCCCTAGGGGGTGGTACTGTCTCTGCTGTGAACAGTTGGATTAACTGCTGGTACAGCAGGGATATTACCCTAAGGCATCACTGAGATTTAAACATGACTATATGCATTTGCTGAATGGGTGAAGAGGCCCATTAGATGCCACTCTGTATGCATTAATTTGCCTTAAGATTCTGAGTTTTGGGCTATATTGGGAGGGAGAATTAGAGGGTCAATGAGTTACAGATGAAGCTCAGAATGGGCTATCGAGTGTCTGTTTTCACACTTGGTTCCCACAGATTTTGTTTCATCTCCACAAAGGAATGAGATCCTAGGTAAAAGCTGAAGAAGCTGTTTTTTTCCAGGGTTTCAGAAGGAGATGTAGATGCCAATATGTTAATTATGTATTGATATGTTGACAATACAGCTGAATGCAATTTATTGTGTCTCCCTGGTTTCTTAAAATTATACAAATAGAGGAAGATTTTTTCATGCCCCTGCATGAAACTTGGCAGGCCTGTAGCTTTTCTGATTACTGTTAGGTAACACGTTACCTAACGTTACATGTTACCTAATTGGAAGTAACTCTAAGTTGCCCTGATTCAGTAATTTAAAGTATTCAGTCCAATATATTAGAAAACACTTCATTCCAAGGTAGATTTACATTTCCTTCCTCTTCTCCAGTTAGGGCCAGCAGAGGGTGGGGCCCTGTCCTTTCTGAAGAGGGTGTGGTCGATGTGTTTCTCTTCGATGTATTTTTTCCTGTCCTTCACTAGCTGCTCTTATTTCTGACTGCTCCAGAGGGAGTTGGAAATGGGAAAGGGGGCCAGAGAGTCTCACTGAATAGGTCTTATGATGCCTTCAGGCTCTCTGGGTCTGTCAGATGCTGAACGTTGACTGTCCTGTGGCTGCTTTCATGGCATCTTGGAAGTCTCCCTGCCTGTCCCACCAAAAGTCATCTCCATAGGCTAGAAGTGAGGGCAGTAGAGTTGCACTTTGACCCTTCTCCTTTGGGGAATGGCAGTTCTCACAGCACTCAGCGGCTCTCTTCAAATAAATATTTTCACAAATCCTCTCTGACTCTCCACTGCCTTGATTCTTTTATGTCCTTGATATGACTTTAGAGTTGTGTAAATTCCTTTCAAAGTCTACATCTTGGTCCGACCCCTCACTTTGGGGAAACCCCCAAGTTAAGATTTCATTCTCCTTAGGTTCCCAGGTAACAGTGCGGTGCAGCAAAGGAGCTAGAGATGGTGAAGTTTTACAAGCTAAATTTGCCTTTAGATTCCATGACTAGCTTTGTGATCTTGGACGTGTGGAAACCCCCAAGTTAAGATTTCATTCTCCTTAGGTTCCCAGGTAACAGTGCGGTGCAGCAAAGGAGCTAGAGGTGGTGAAGTTTTACAAGCTAAATTTGCCTTTAGATTCCATGACTAGCTTTGTGATCTTGGACGAGTCTCTTAATGTGCTTTTAAAATAACGGTAACATATATTAATAGGGTTGTTGGAAGTAAGTCGTTTAGGCTGGAGCATATGAGTGCTCAGTGACTTGTAATTATTATTGTTATCCTTTCTGTTTCTGTGTAGAACAAAGTGCTGCTCTGACAGTGTCAGGGCTGGCAGATTTGGGAACACCAGAACATATTTCCTTGGAATGGATATCAGGATTCTCATGGTAAGGACCCCAAACTGTAGCAATGGGGAGACACCTTCTGTGGCCTTAAAGGTAGCAAACATCAACCAGGGGACTGGGGCAGTAGAGGTGATAGGATGGACTGTGAATATCTGTTAGATGCCCCTAGAGATACAACCAGGTGAGACTGTGCAGGAGCAGAAGTCCTGCATGACACTGCTCTGGGAAATTCCGGTGAAATCTGTGTGTTATTACCGATAAGGTGAGCCTGTCATTTCCACAGCCAGTGATGCAAAATGAAGAGCAGAACTTATCAGAGTTCATAGGATGTAGAATTACATTTTCTCTTGTTAAGGGAGAAATACTGAAATGGTTATAATGGTTTCAGCTGCAAGTAGAAGATTACACAACTAACAGTGACTTGTAAAATAAAGACTTAATTATCTAACACAACAAGAAGTCTGGGAGTAGATACAACCTCTATTGGTTCACTGATTGGATGATGTTGTGGTCAGCCTCTCTAGTTCTTTTAGCCTTACAGTTTGGTCACAAAATAGTTTCTGCCTTTCCAAGCATCAAGTCTTCATTGAAAGCAGGAAAAAATGGGAACAGTTGGTATCAGTCACATCTGTCCTTTCATCAAGAAAGCTCAAGTTTTCTAGGACCACTCCCTACCCTACCAAGACCTCTGCTTACATCGTATTCATCAGGATGGTGTCACAAGGCCACTACTACTAGCTATAAGGGAGGTTGGGACAGCCTCTCTTGTGGGGTCGGGCAAGAGTGCAGGAGCTTGGAACAGGTGTTAGGCGATTGACAGAGTCTGCCACAGATGCCATCACGTTCATGTGGGTGTGAACATCATTCTGGCTACTTCAGAAGACCAAAAGCTCAGCAAATCCAGACAGACTTCAGAAATTCTTCCAGAACTTAGAGAAATATAGATAGAAACCATGAGAAGAAAATTAACATGGAGTAGATTTAGAATTGTGAATTTAAAAATTCTAGAAGAAAAGACTGAGGCAGATGGAGACAACAATCAATTAAATAGTGACACAAGTTCTCTGAACTGAAGCCAGATCATCAGATCAAAAGAGCTAACCAAGTATGAGGGAAAATTGCTGAATGTCAGCCCATAGTTGATACTTTTGAATTTCATATTTTAAGGAAGAAAGTTTAAAATCACCCAGGCTGAGGAAAGTATGAAGAATACACTTTCTTCTCATCAGCTCATGGTACATTCTCCAGTACAGACCACATATTAGTCACAAATCTAGTCTCAGCAAATTTTTAAAAATTGAAATCATTCCAACTATCTTTTTGGACCATAATGGACTAAAACTGGAAGTAAACAATAGGCAAAATGCTGGAAGCTATACAAGTACATGGAAACTAAATAATAGGCTCCTGAATGACTTATGGGTTCAAGAAGAAATTAAACAGGAAATCAAAAAATTTCTAGAAACTAATGAAAATAATGATACATCATATGAAAATCTGTGGGATATTGCAAAAGCAGTACTAAGAAGCAAATTTATTGTAGTAAATGCATATATCAAAAGAATGGAAAGACTTCAAATAAATGACCTAACACTATGCCTCAAAGAACTTGAAAAACAACAACAATCCAAACCTAAAGGTAGTAGACAGAAAGAAATAATTAAGATCAGAGCAGAACTAAATGAAATAGGGACCCAAAAAACAATAGAAAAGATCAACAAAACTAGAAGTTGCTTTTTCAAGAAGATAAATAAAATAGACACACTATTAACTAGGTTAACGAAAAAAGGAGAGAGAAGACGCAAATAACAAAAATCAGAAATGAAAAGGGAGACCTCACAACTGATACCACAGAAATACAAAGAATCATTAGAGACTTTTATAAACTGTATGACAGCAAATATGAAAATCTGGAAGATATGGATAAATTTCTAGACACATATAAACTACCAACACTGAACCAAGAAGAGATAGATAACCTGAACAGACCAATAACAAGCAAGGAGATTGAAGTGGTAATTAGCAATCTTCCAACAAAAAAAAGTCCGGGTCTGGATGGCTTCATAGCTAAATTCTACCACATGTTTAAAGAGGAGTTAATACCAATTCTCCTCAAACTATTCCAAACAACTGAAACAAATGCTACTCTCCCAAACTCATTCTATGAGGCCAACATAACTCTGATACAAAAACCAGATAAAGATGCAACAAAAAAAGAAAATTATAGGCCAATATCTTTGATGAACCTAGATGATAAAATCCTCAACAAAATATTAGCAATTAGAATACAACAACATATTAAAAAAAACTATACACTATGATCGAGTGGGATTTATCCCAGGGATGCAAGTATGGTTTAACATATGAAAGTCAATAAATGTGATACATCACATCAACAAACTCAAGGACAAAGACCATATGATTATCTCAACAGATGCTGAAAAAGCATTTGACAACATTCAACATCCCTTCATGGTAAAGACTGTCAAAAAATTAGGTATAGAAGGAAAATACCTCAACACAATAAAAGCCATTTACGACAAGCCCACTGCCAGTATCATTCTGAATGGGGAAAAATTGAAGGCCTTCCCCTTAAGGACAGGAACAAGACAAGGATGTCTACTCTCACCATTTCTATTTAACATAGTACTAGATGTACTAGCTAGAGCTATCAGGCAAGAGAGAAATAAAGGGAATCAAGATTGGAAAGGATGAAGTCAAACTATCTCTATTTGCAGATGACATTTTACTGTATATAGAAAATCCTAAAGACTTTAATGAAAAAGCACCTAGAGCTGGTTAATTACTTCAGTAACATTTCAGGATACAAAATACATGCCCCCAAATCATTAGCATTTATATACTCAAATAATGAATTAACAGAAAGACAAATAAAGTAAGCCCATTTACAATTGTCCCACCCAAAATAAGATACCTAGGGATAAATTTAGCCGAAGAGGTGAAAGACCTCTACAAACCACTTCTGAAAGACATTAAAGAAGACAGAAAAAGATGGAAAGATATTCCATGCTCCTGGATTGGAAGAATTAACATTGTGAAAATGTGTATACTACCCAAAGCGATCTACAGATTCAATGCAATCCCCAGCAAAATACCAATGACATTCTTCACAGAAAAGGAAAAAACTATCTTACCTTTCATGTGGAAAAACAAAAGACCTCGAATAGCCAAAGCAATCCTGAGCAAAATATTATTATTATTATTATTATTAATAATAATAATAAAAATAATAAAAAAAGCTGGTGGCATAACTCTGCCTGACTTCAAATTGTACTACAAAGCTGTTGTAACCAAAACAGCATGGTACTGGTACAAAAATAGTCATTCTCACCAGTGAAGTAGAATACAGAACACAGAAATCACTCCTGAGGCTTATAGCCATCTTATATTAGACAAAGGCAGCAAAAACCTACTTTGGGGGAAAGATTGCCTCTTCAACAAGTGGTGCTGGGAAAACTGGACAATTCATATGCAGAAGAATGAAACTAGATATGCACCTCTCACCATACATTAAAATCAACTCAAAATGGATTAAAGACGTAGATATAAGGCCTGAAACTGTAAAATTACTAAAGGAAAATAGAGGTGAACCATTTCAGCAGTTAGGCCAGGGCACAGGCTTTATGAATGTAAGTCAAAAAGCATGAGCAGCAAAAGGAAAAAATAAACAAATGGGATTATATCAAATTAAAATTTTCTGCACAGCAAAGGAAACAATCAACAGAGTGAAAAGACAACCTACAGAGTGGAAGAAAATTTTTTGCCAACTACGCATCTGACAAAGGATTAATATCCAGAATATACATAGAACTCAAGGAATTATACAGTACAAAACTAAATGACCCAATTAAAAAATGGGCAAAGGAGCTGAATAGACATTTTTCAAAGGAAGACATACAAATGGCCAACAGATACATGAAAAAATGCTCAACATCACTAGTCATCAGGGAAATGCAAATTAAAACCACATTGAGATACCACCTCACTCCAGTTAGACTGGCTATTATCAAAAAGATAGTGAATGTGTGAGGGTGTGGAGAGAAGGGAACACTACTGCACTGTTGGTGGAACTGTAAATTAGTATAGCCACTTTGGAAAACAATTTGGAAGTTTCTCAAACAACTGCACATAGATCTTCCATATGATCCAGCAATCCCTCTTTTGAGTATATATCCAGAGGAATGGAAATCATCATGTCAAAGAGATACTTGCACTCCCATGTTCATCACAGCTCTGTTTATAATAGCCAAGATATGGAACCAACCTAAATGTCCATCAGTGGATGATTGGATAAGGAAACTTTGGTATATATACACTGTAGAATACTACTCTGCCATAAAAAAGAACGAAATGTTCCCATTTGCAACAATATGGATGAACCTGGAGAAACTTATGCTGGGTGAAACAAGCAAAGCACAGAGGGATAAATACCACATGTGCTCACTCATATGTGGGAGCTAAGAGAGAAAGAAAAGAAGGAAAGAAAGACCACAGTAGTGCTGTGGACTTACAGAGAGAGGGAGGAGACATTCCTAGGGCTACATAGTGGAATGGGGGGGAGAGGTAGAGGAGGAGAATGGTTGGGAGATAAGTGAGGGGGGTGAGGGGTACAAAAGTAATTTCTGGTAATGGGTATGCCCCCAATATGAATCTGGCCCTCACATCATGGGCAGGAGGGGTGACAATTAGCTTTGTATCTCATGAATATTCTTAATAAAAAACAAACAAACAAAACCAAAGAGTGACAGGGCACCCAGGTACTTCTCCCAAGAACTCTAGAGCTTGCCCACATCCTAAATAAATCAAAACAGTATCAGTAATCTCAGTAAGGAATCACTAAGTGCCCCAGTAACCAGGCCATGGAGATACTCACACACAATTCCAACACTGAACATGGCTGAAGTACCCACATAGAGACTACCCTACTGCATCAACCTAGAAAAAGTACTAAAACACCCAATCAACAGTCAATATAAAACACATCTACTGGAGAATATCTCTGTCCTCAGAGCCCTCTCCAGAGTAATAAAAGAAGCAACTGCTCTACCACATGACTAGACATCAATGTAGAGATACTAGAAATATGAAAAAAAATATGATACCACCAAAGGAATATAATAATTCTCAAGTACCAGACCCAATAGAGCAGGAAGTACTTGAAATGACTGAAAAGGAATTCTGAGCAACAAACTTAAGGAAACTCTATGAGATGGCACAATGAATTGAGAAAACGTATCCAGGATCTAAAAGAGGAAATGTGCAAGGAGATTAATACCTTAAAAAAGCATGTAGCAGAACTCATGGAGCTGAAGGATTCATTCAATAAAACAAACAAACAAAAAAAAACACAACTGAAAGTTTAAGTAGCAGGTTAGAGGAAACAGAAGAATTCCTGATCTTGAAGATGGTCTTTTCAAAATAACCCAGGCAGTCCAAAAAATAAAATAAAATAAATAAATAAATAAATAAATAAAAATTTTAAAAAAGAATTAAAAAATGGAGAATATCTAAGAGAGCTAGCATACAACCTCAAGTGCACAACATCTGAATGATGGGTGTTCCAGAAGGGGAGGAGAAAGGAAAAGCATTGAAAAACTATTCAATAAAATGGCATAAAACTTTCCAGGTTCATGAGAGACACAGATCTTTATTGAGACACATTATAGTCAAACTGGCAAAGCTCAAAGATAAAGAGAAAATCTTAAAAACAGCGAGAGAAAAGTATCAAGTCACCTGTAAGGGAGTCCCTGTCAGGTTAACAGAAGACTTCTCAACAGAAACTCTATAGGCCAGAAGAGAATAGGATGATATATTCAAAATACTAAAAGAAAAAAAAACTTCCAGCCAAGAATATTATTCCCAGCAAGCCTATCCTTCAGAAATGAGGGAGAATAGGGTATTTCCCAGACAAACAAAAACTGTGGGAGTTCATCACCACATGACCATCCCTACAAGAAATCCTCAGGTGAGTACTGTAGCTGGAATCCAAAAAATGATAATCACTGCCATGAACACACAAGCAAAAACAAAATCCACTGATAGAACAAAAATGCAAACAAGAGAAAGAAAGAAACTTTACGTAACCACCTAAAAAAACCAACAAACACAGGAGACAAACAGTAAAGGGGAAAGAAAGGACCAAAAGATATTTAAAACATTCCAACAAAAGTCCATAAAATGCCAGGAGTAAGACAATACTTTTCAATAAGAACGCTAAATGTAAATGGATTAAATTCCCCACTCAAAGGGCACAGACTGACTGATTGGATTAAAGAGCTAGAACCAACTATATGCTGTTTTCAAGAGACTCACTTCACCTGTAAAGACACACACAGTCTAATAGTGAAGAGATGAACAAAGATATACCATGCAAATGCAAATGAAGAATGAGCAGTGGTAGCTATTCTTATATTAGATTAATAGACTTTAAGCCAAAAACCAGAAAACTACAGGCCAATATTTCTGATGAACATAGGTGCAAAAATCCTCAACAAAATATTAGCAAAGAGACCATAGTAATACATCAAAAAATTATACACCATGATCAAATGGGATTAGTCCTAGGGTTGCAAAAATGGTTCAACATACTGAAGTCACTAAATAGGATATACTAGATCATCAAAATCAAGGAAAAAATCATATGATTACCTCAATATACACAGAAAAACCATTTGACAAAATGCAATACCCCTTCATGATAAAGACTCAGCAAATTAGGCATTGAAGGAAAGTATCTCAATATTATAAAAGCCATATATGACAAATCCACTGCCAATATCATCCCAAATGGGTAAAAGTTGAACATTTTCCCTTAAGAACAGGAACAAGACAAAGATGCCCACTCTCATCCCTTCTATTTACGTAGTATTGGAGGTAGTAGCCAGAGTAATCAGGCAAGAGAAAGAAATCAAGAACATCCAGATAACAAAAGATGAAGTCAAACTGTCCCTGTTTGCAGACTACATAATCTTATATATAGAAAAACCTAAAGACTTGACCAAAAACTCTTAGAGTTGATAGATGATTTCAGTAAAGTTGCAGGACACAAATCAACATGCAAAAATTAGTAGCATTTTAATACTCCAATAACAAACTAGAAGATAAAGAAATCAAAAAAGCAACCCCACTTACAATAGTCACCAAAAAGTAAAATACTTTGCAATCAGTTTAACCAAGGATGTGAAAGAACCCTACAAGGGGAATGACAAATCACTGCTGAAAGAAATTAAAGAGGATGCAAAAGATGGAAAGACGTTCCATGCACTGCAATTGGAAGAATTAACATTGTCAAAATGTCTGTACTACCCAAAGTGATCTACAGATTCAATGAAATCCCCATCAAAATACCAATGACATTCTTCACTAAAATAGAAAAGCAATCCTAACATTCATATGGAACAACAATATTCCATGAATAGCCAAAGCAATCCTGAGCAAAAAGCCCAATGCATGACACGACCTGACTTCAAGTTATACTACAAAACTATAGTAACCAAAACAGCATGGTATCAGTGCATAAAAACAGACACTTGGACCAATGAAACAGAATAGAGAAACCAGAAATAAACGCACATATATAGAGTCAACTGATCTTTGACAAAGGCACCAAGATCATACATTGGGGAAAAGACTGCTCTTCAATAAAGGAGGTGCTGAGAAAAGTGGACATCCATATGCAGAAGAATGAAACTAGACTTGCACCTCTCACCATATACTAAAATCAACTCAAGATGCATTTAAGTCTTTAATATAAGAGCTGAAACTATAAAACTCCTAAAAGAAAACATAGGGGAAACACTTCAGGAAGTAGGACTGGGCAAAGACTTTATGAATAAGACCTTAAAAACACAAGCAATGAAAGGAAAAATAAACAAATGGGATTATATCAAACTATAAAGCTTCTGCACAGCAAAAGTAACAATTAACAGAGTGAAAAGACAACCTACAGAATAGGAGAAAATATTTGCAAACTATGCATCCAGATTATAGAAGGAACTCAAACAACTTAACAGTAAAAAAAAAAAAAAAAAGTAACCAGATCAAAAAATGGGTAAAGGAGTGGAACAGACATCTCTCAAAGAAAGAGATGCAAATGGCCAACAGAGACATGAGAAAATGCTCAACATCACTCATCATCAAGGAGATGCAAATCATAACCACCTTGAGATATCATCTCATCCCAGTTAGACTGGCTATTATCAAAAAGTCAGAATAACAAATGCTGGTGAGGATGCAGAGAAAGGGGAACCCTCCTACACTGTTGATGGAACTGTACATTAGTATAGACATTATGGAAAACAGTATAGAGGTTCCTTAGACAACTACAGATAGAACTGCCATACAATCCAGCAACCTCAATGCTGGGTATATACCCAAAGGAATGGAAATCATCACATCGAAGGGATACCTGCACTCGCATGTTTATCACACGTCTACTTACAATAGCCAAGAATTAGAACCAACCTAAAGGTCAACTGGCGGATGACTGGATCAGGAAAATGTGGTATATATAAACAATGGAATACTACTCTGCCATAAAAAAGAATAAAATTCTGCCATTCGCTGCAACATGGATGAACTGGGAGAAAATTTTGTTAAGTGAAATAAGCCAGGCACAGAAAATGTACCTCATTTGTAAATGGGAATTGAAAAATAATCAAATAAATAAAGACACAACAATCGTAATAATTCATTGTACTTTCAAAAGCAGAGCACAGAACTGAGGCCACCAGAGGTGGGAAAGGGGTAGGGGTAGGGGGTTAGTGATAAATTGGTAAAGGGTCACAAAAGACACAACAATCGTAATAATTCATTGTACTTTCAAAAGCAGAGCACAGAACTGAGGCTACCAGAGGTGGGAAAGGGGTAGGGGTAGGGGGTTAGTGATAAATTGGTAAAGGGTCACAAAAAATGATTACATTGTTTAATGTTGAACATACTTATCCTGATTTGAACATCACACAGTGCACACAGGTATTGATATTCAGCTCTGTACACCACAAATATGTACCATCAATTGTTTCAATAAAAAAATACAAAAAACCTAAAAAACAAAATGAAATCCTAAAAATTTTTTAAAATTCTAAAACATGGCTTTGAAGGTATGACCACCAGTTTCGTGTAGTGTTTAAGCACACAAACTTTGATTAGCTATAAGATTTGGGAAAATAAATCTCCCTGAGCTTCAGTTTCCTTATCTGTAAACTGCAGATAATGATATGTATCTTACATGGTAACCAACAAGTTGTGTGTATGTGTGTGCATGCGTGCACACACGCACGTGTGTAATGCACTTCACAGTATACAGTGCTTAGTCAATGATATTCTAATCTAATGGTATTATTATTATTGTTATAAGTATTGCATTAGATAATAGCACTGCTGTCATTGATTGTATACTAAAGGAGAGTTTATAAACTAACAATTATTATATTTTCTTCTTGGAAAAAAAAAAGATTGGGGGTTGGTAATCCTCTTGGGGAAGATGGAGAAAGCGTGGGCAGATAGAAGGTGCAGGAAGATGGGCCTGGAACTGCAATTTAGAAGAAGGGTGCTGTTTGGTGGAGAGAAATGATAAATGTCAGTGTGTGCATAGAAGTATGGAACTAAGGAGAGAGATCTTATTTCATGTAGAACTGTTCAAGCTAGAGAAAAGAGTGGCGGACTTCAAAACTCTCTCTGTGGAACTCAGTCTCCCTGGTGGTGCTCCTTGGCATTTATTCTTGTTCTTTCAGTTTTCACCATCTCTTGCTCTGGCTTTCCTCTTGGGTGCAGTCTCACACATTTTGTGTGGAATTTCACATGAATCCCACACTTGTTCTGGGCATTGCCTTCTCCTGAGTCCAGTCTCTGCTTTTAGTCTCTCAGGCACTGACCGCGGTTTCGGATCTGCTTAGAACTTCTCAGCATGGCTATGTATGTCCTCATTATACCCATACATAGAATGGGTGTGTGTGTAGGCACATGACATATATAATAAACATGTATGGGTATATTATTTTGGTGAAGGATATAAAGAGTTTGTAGTATGTGCCCAGTTCTCTGTCTTCAAACTGAATCTTTTCTATTATGATGCAGCTCATTTGGATGAGATTTCATAAGAGAATTTAAGTTGTGTTCTTGGAAAAACTTTTTCTCTTACCTTCAGCCACTTATGGAAAGGGATTTGTCGGGTTCCACCTCCTTCTCCCCACAAAAAAGCAGAATCATTTGAATAAAAATATAAACTGTATCCAGAGTTCTATACCAGGTAGAAGATTTTGTTAAAGCACTTGATATTTTATGATTCTTTATAACTGTAAAACACCACTTTACTAAGAACAAAACCACCTCTTTGTGAGACTACTGATAAAAGTGGTCACTTTTCCATTCACTTATTGTGATGTGCCTACTTATTTTCTGCTTTATCCTCGCCTCCATCCCCCTGTTTTGCTTCTATCATTTTCCACTGTTAGTGTGGAGTCCGATTTAGTTATGATGCTTATTGTGATGTGCCTACTTATTTTCTGCTTTATCCTCGCCTTCATCCCCCTGTTTTGCTTCTATCATTTTCCACTGTTAGTGTGGAGTCCGATTTAGTTATGATCTCATTTGTCTTATGCTAAGTCTTTGCTTCCACCTTTCTTCATTTTTAGAAAAACAGTCTCTTAATTTTATGATTTTTAAATGAGCTCCCTCTAGATTCGCATCAAACTAACTCAGGAAATCATATACATTGTGTGAAAGAAACAGTCAAAAGTAAAAACACAATGAAAGTATGAATTAAAATTAAGCTAACCTTAGGCTTCCAAAATAAGGTGCCTCTACAGCTCTACAAAGACGAACTTTTATTCTTCTCTTTCTTCTCACATCTCAGATGGTTTCTTACCCCAGAAAATAATAGGTCTTATATATTTCTAACCCTATTGCTATTAAGATTTATAAACATGGGGCCAACCCTGTGGCTCACTCAAGAGAGTGTGGCGCTGGGAGCGCAGCGGCACTCCCGCTGCGGGTTCGGATCCTATATAGAGATGGCCGGTGTGCTCACTGGCTGAGCGCAGTGTGGACGACACCAAGCCAAGGGCTGCGATCCCCTTATTGGTCACACACACACACACAAAAAAGATATATAACATGACAAAAAAGATATAAACATGACTAGATGACAAAGGAAGACTTCAACACAACTAATTTACATATCTATGCTTTGGGTACATACATTCAGGGTGGCCTGCAGAAGTAAAAAAGCTGCAATGGTGTTTTGGTTAGAAGGCTAGGTTTCAGACTAACCCTGCTGAAAAATAGAGCACCATCGTCATTATATTTGCTAAGTTTTTTTTTTTATTGAAACACATTGAGTATACATATTTGTAGGGTACAGAGTTGAATATCAATATGTGAATACAATGTGTGAAGGTCAAATCAGGGCAGTTAGCATATTCATCGATACAAAACTTAATCATTTCTTTGTAATGAGGACATTTGATTTCTCTTCTAGTCATTTGATAACATGCAGCAAATTCTTGTTAATTATAGCTGCCTAGCTCGACTGTATACCAATAGAAATTCTTTTTCCTATCTAGCTGTTTTGTGTCTGTTAACCAACCTCTCACTATCTCCCTCCACCTACCCCCTTTCCTGCCTCTAGTAACCACAGTTCTGCTCTCTCCTTCTGAAAGTTCAACTCATATAATTGTTAACATTTAGTGAACACTTCCTCTGTGCCTTGTCCTATGCTAAACATTTTTCATGCATTATCTCACTTAATTTTCACAATCATTCAATTAAGTAGATACTGTGAATGCCCCTGTTACTATTAACACCCCTATTCTACAAATGAAGAAACTGAGGCTTTGACAAGGATAAGCAATTCAAGTCACACTAATACTAGTATGTTGCTCAATTCTAGGGGGCATCATCACATCATTGACTAGGAGATGGTGCCCCTTCGAGCTGAGTAGTCCACACTTTGCATAGTTAACACAATGGTCCTGTTGATAATGTGCAGAGCTAGCATTCAAGTCCAGGTGTTTCTGACTCCAGAGATGTGTGCTCTTTGCCACATATAAATGGATTGGGGGCCCAGTTGAAAGGAACAAGCACAATTCCTAATACCAGTGGACAGAAAAGCAAGTACTGTTAACAGCCTTCAGCCTGGAATCTGAAGGGAACTTGTGTTATCTTAGGATCTTCTCATTTGGAAGCAGAAATGATCGTACCCACCGTTTTCCTATGATGCAGGGTGCCAGTAAGTATTCATTTTCCAGCAGCCTTCGAAGCTGTAATCCAGAAGGACTATAACCTAGATGTAATTACTATAGTGAGTTCCTTTAATAAATTCCCTTTGAGTTCATGACAAATCTGATTTATGCTTAATTCTTTATTACTGTTAAGGGAGTAAGTCTAGAGAAGCTCCTGTCTTTATTTTTTCTAACAATGAAAAACTCTAGGGTTTTAAATTTTAAATTTACACACTTTATTTCAGCATATTTGGTATGAGACTGCTCAACCTTGAGTTGTCTAGAAACATGCAGTAAATGTGTTCTTATAATTTATTCCATTACATTTCCTGGTTAGTTATCTAAATCTTTGGCCTTTTAACTTTCACATTAAACAAAATAGTCTACACAATGCCATAACAGCATTCATTGTCTTTCAAAGCTAAGAATAGACAGTAAAAAGTCTGGCATTTTAATTAGATACTTGCCTTTGTGAGCATTTCAGCACCAGTCTAGCAAAGCTGAATAATAGATGAGGATTTGATCTGACTTCAGACATGCCCATCCCTCCAATTGCATCACAATAGACAACACAGGAATGCAGGATGAGAGCAATTTTGTTCATTTTTTTTTCTTAAAACATATCTTGCTATTCTTTCCCTATAGCTATTCCAATTTGTGAAATGTTTTTCTATTCTTTCAGCAGTGCAGTGATGCTCAGCAGAATACCTGTTCTCTTAATACACAGTTATTTTCTAAAATGTTGCTATTAGAAAATGAGATGATGAGTCAAATTTTCCCAGTTTCTCCCTTTCTCTTCCTTCTCTCTCACACCTGGCAGGGGAAAGCTCGGGGGGGTGGGCTGGGCTGCCCTCCTATGGACCTGGGACCAGTTGACATTACCCCCTTTCAGAGCATAGAGCTGAATAGAGGAATTCAAAGGCAGCCAACCTACATCAAACCTGAGCAGACCATCCAATTGGATTATTGATTCAGGAATGCTAGGCAGAGAGGGAGGACCTAGGTGGGAGACAATAGGGTGAAAAAATTAGAGAAACCAGGTGAACACTAAAGAATTTAAAACAAATGGGTCAGATCCAAGAATCACTGAAGCCTTGCTGTCATAGGTGTTATAATTTTAGGCAAGACATATTTCTTACCCTCAGAAAAGCTTGGATAACAAGACAACTACAATATGGGATGACATATGTTAGAATAAAGGCATGTGAAAGGTCTTGTGAAGGAAATTAAACTACCCGTGGTAGATTGGAGCAGGTGGAAAGTTAGGGATTATTTAACAGGGAAGATGACATGGCAACTGAGTCTTGAAAGATAAATGAGATTTAAATAAGCAGAAAAGAAAGAACATTCCAGAAAGAAGCATCCTGGTGCAAATTCACCAAGTTGTCATAGAGTAAATGGAGACAAGGATTTCAGAATGGCTGTAACCCAGGTGAGAATGGAGGAGATCCAAGAATGATACTAGTCAGGTGGGAAGGCGCCAGGACATAAGGGACACTTACTCTATACTCAAAAGTTAGGATTTTATCTGTGGGTAGTGGGGAGCATTAAAGATTGGAAGGTAGCGTAGAGAGATGGTCAGATTTGTTGTTTAGAAAGACCACCTTGTCACCATGTGGAGGATGTCTCAAAAAGACCTGATATAAGAAAGGGAGATTAGTTTACAGGCATTTACAATAGTCTATTCAAGAGATGAATAGGACCTGGACCAAGGTAGTGGCAATAGTAGGTAATATTTGAGAAATATTTTGGACATAAAACTTTGAAAACAGGTCATGGATGAGTCCCAGGTTTTGGATGGGTGAAGGGAACACAGGAGGAGAAACAGTTTGGAGGGTGGTCAGGAAAGATGAACCAAATGAATTTGGTTTTAGATTTTTTCAAATTTTGAGAGCTCTAGGATGTCTAAGAAGATATTTCCAGTGGCAGAATGGACCTCAGGAGAGCGGGGATCCAGTAGATAAATCTGAGCATCAACTCATGGAAAGTAGTTGAATCCATAGCCTGAATAAGATCAATCAAAAGATGCTGATAGTGAAAAAATAAAGGCCAAGGGCAAGCCATAAAGAACACTAATATTAAAGGGGAGAATGGAGAGCATATTGTTATGAAAGCCAATCACTGTGAAAGTTTTAGAACAGTGGTGTCCAACATTGCTACATATATCTGAAAGTAAGTGAAACGCTGAAAATTATGTGAGCATTTGTTGGCTTTGACAGCAGTGGTGTTAGAACATTTCAGTGGAGGGTCAGTTTTGGAGTGAGGAATGAATGAGGGGTAAAGAAGTCAAAATTGTGACTATTCAATTTTTCTAGAATATTAACTATGTAGAGAAAAAGATTTATATTAATTAGCTGGATAAGATAGACAGGTCATATATTATCTCCATTTAAAAGATGACTAAACAGAAGCTCTCAGAGGCTGTGATTTGCCCAAGATTGACCACTAGTGGGTAGCAGAGCAAAAACTGAGTTTCTGGTCTGCAGATTACCAGTTCAGGTTTTCTTCTACTTGCCCACCTGAGTATTTGAAAGATCTTCTAGTTCAGGGTACAGGATCAGAATTAAATAGTGTACATGTGACTATGGTATATTTCATCCAATGGTTAAAGTATTATGGTGGAGGTGGGGATTGGGAAAGGAAAGAATTGTTTTCCCTCTTGGTCTAAACTTGTGAAACGTGGACAGGAAAACTTCATTTTAAGCCTCATTTGGCATGTTTTTGTGACTATGGTATATTTCATCCAATGGTTAAAGTATTATGGTGGAGGTGGGGATTGGGAAAGGAAAGAATTGTTTTCCCTATTGGTCTAAACTTGTGAAACGTGGACAGGAAAACTTCATTTTAAGCCTCATTTGGCATGTTTCCTTGTCTGGGTGTGAATATTCCCAGCAGCCAACTCCTGTTTCCCTCTTTTGCTGTTTCCCTGCCAGCCTGGTGCTCCTACTGTGATTTCAATTCATGGCCTGACCAAGGATGATAAAAAATAGATTGCATTTCCATGTATATCTGTATTATGGACCAATTACTCAGCTGCCTGAAATACTTTGTCACTTGGACAACATGCATCGATGGAGCCTTATTTCCTTGATTAAAGAAATGCATTTTATTTGGTGTTTTCTTTAGAAATTAAAGCAACTCTTCTTGCAATAATGCACAGGCAGCTGGAGATGGAATAGCCATCTGCACTAATAAGGATTACATAAACGTCACTTGCTGCTCTCACGTAAAGATAAACCTCACATCCAGGCGTGAGATAACTAGGTCCTCTTCCTAAATGAGGCACAGTGAACTTAGGTCAACAACACTGGCCTTCCTAAACAAGGACGTGGAATCCTAGAATTAGAATTAAAGGCAGTGCTTTGTAATGCTTGGAGATAAAGTTTGCTTGGAAGGATGGTATCTGTCTCAGAAAGAATGAAGCCACTAAAATGCATTTACATATCCTGGGAATGAGCCTGGCCTAAAAATGGGCTTTTTGTCATAATCACCCAAACTCAAATATCTACTTCTCAGGCAGCAGATTTGCCTCCTTCTATAAGAAGTAGCAAGTTAAAAAATGACATATCTTGGAATAGATGCTAAGCTTCTTAAGAGTAGAAATACTTTCTTTTTTGGTAATTATTAAAATTATCAATAAACTGTTATGTATAATTGTCAAAATAATTATTAAATAATAATATAAATAATAAAAATATTACTGTATATACATAGTTATATATAATGATTTTTATAATTCCATAGATTAATAAGTGTTATGATATGTTATAAAAATGTTATAATAAATGTTAATATTTATTATTTGTTTAGCATATTATCATGTCCAGTCAATCATTGCTGATTGATTTCATCCCATTCAAGGTTTCTTAGTAAGTTAAACATTTTAAGTTAAACTAATGCCCACTCAATCAAAGAAGCAGAACTGACAAACTTCAAAGAAAGCTGCCCTCAGGGGTCTTTGGCTGAAGAGCTCTGCCGAATATGATATGGCTAGGAAAAAATAACAAAAAGATGAGTGTTTTCCTTCAACTTTTTTTTTTTTTGCCTGTCAGTGGGATTTACTATCTAGTTACATCTGATCATGGTGGGAAGCATAAGTGCAAATAAAATAGATATTTATGACCTTTGTTTATTTCATGCCTAGTTATTAAATTATTTTATGAAATAAGAACTTAGCAATGCTCAGATTTTCTCCTCTCTTTCTGCCTTCTAAGTTCAGTCCCAGCCTATGTCAACCAACTCTTCCCCCATTCTCTCGTATCCCTGTATAGTAGGAGGAAATGAATCTAATACTTAAAAAACCTTAAGTGGAGTCCAGGAGAGTTTGTAATTTTTTATGTGAACATTAATTTCCTTGAGCCAGAGCCTTTCATCACGTCTCAGCTTTGTGAAGCTATTTCCATCGATGGTGTCACCAGCCAACCTTCAGGACTGAACAGAGAACTTGAGTTCAGATGGCACATGAAGCAAGCTCCCAAGTCAGAATGGAGGTGACTTGGCTGCTCATGAGAGAAAAGCACCCCAAAGTTCTTCCTAACTTCATAGTTGTGTTAAAGTTATACTCAAAATTTTCATAAGCTGCACATTCGGCCAAGGAGTACTAATGGACCAAGCATATTCACAGATCTTATTGGGCAATGTGACTTGAATCCTGATTTCCATTCAAAGCTACATCTTTGAAACAATGGCATTTTTTTTTTCATTTGTAAAAGTGAAGGATATTAGTATTTTAATGAACAAATCCGAAGGCAATATCCAAATCTTAGTTTGTTCAGTAGGGCAAAAGCCTAGCTATGTACCTGGCATATAATAAGTGCTTCATAGACACTTGCCAATTGAATAAAGGGAGGTTGTGCCTTGCTCACTGGACACCTGGTAGCTGAGATCAAATGAAACAGAGAAAATAATTTTTCACTCGTTGAATGAACTGTCAAGTCCCTTTTCCAAATATAACAGGCTGTTAAATGGGACATATGCTATTGCCTTCAAATTCCAGCTAAAACCTCAAAGCTAAGGATGATAGGGGAGATGTACCCACACTTTCTAAAAAGAGATGCTAGACTCATCCAGACAGGGCCTGCAAAAAGATAGCAGGAAGGTACCCATCACTCACCTCCAGTCTGTGTGGGAGGAGACCAGGAATGTCAAAAGACATTTTGGTACCTGATAAATGTTAAACAAACAAATGAAAGGGAAAAGAATGTTATAAAGTAACTGTGAGAATAATATCAATACAAAATAAGAGCATACAGTTATAGAAAGAGAGGTTTCTGAGACAGAAATAGATATTACACATCACGAGAATATTGTTGAATCACCTGAATTTTTGTACCCGGAAGAAACGGTTGTGAATCCTTATAAATGGATCTTCATTGTTACTCAGTGTTCCCAATGCAAGTGAGTAATGTATTTGGCACACAAACTCAAATGTACATAGGTGAATGTATGTACATAACCTCTGTGTTTATTGGGCTTTATTTTTTGAACACTGTGGCCTCACCAACCACTTCTACAACCACCAAATTTCTCAGCCAAGAAAAGGAAGAGTATTAGAACATAATATCCTTAACGTTTGTGGTGTTTCTGGAATTATTCAAACTATATATATATATATATATATCCATGGAAACCATTGTATTAGGACATTACTTGAGAATTTTTCTGTTCTCCCATTATTTCAAAGTTAGGAATAAAAGGATCCACATACACCAATATTCTAAATCCAGAGAATGACCACAATTGGCAGCAGCCGTTTATCCATATAGTTTACTGAAAAAATTCTAGTTCAGGGAATTGTTCTGACATTGCCTTTCTGTTCCTCCTTTGCTCTCCTCCTACTCCTCATGTGTAGTGTAAGGACAGATGTGGGAGAGGGGAGGCTGCCTATGGGAAGTGGGATGCAGTCTATCTACTGACATTGCATTTTCTTCCCTCTGGACGTTCCTGTATAGAGGCGATGGGGAGTGCCGCCCTCCCTGTGGTGAAGGGAGAAGGGCCCAGGAGACCCATTCATAAAGATGGGGGGGTGAGGGGGAAGAAAGGGAGACTGGTGTGTTATCCCCCAGTTGGATCTTTCCCTAAATACTGAGCCTGCTAATCTTTTACAGGGGAAAAAGAGAATCAAGAAGGGTGAGAGAATTGCTGAAGTGGGGCCAGAACTACTTCTCTACCTAGTGGTGCAGAGGATAAACTCGCATGGGCTGCTGAGCCCCAAATTGTCACATCCCACAAATGGCTGCTGAGGTCTAGGGTTGCTGCTGAACAGCACACCCCTCATTAGCAGGGCAGGTTGGAATGACCACCAACCCACAGGAAGCCCACAGACTATGCCCTAGAAAAGTAGACCCAGACACCCAGTGAGGGAACTGAGACCTCCCTAAGCTGGTGAAGGAGATGTCTGTTTTCTCTCGTCCTCTTTTCTCTGACTGGGAGGAGGGGGTGTGAGGAGGTGTGTGAGAGCCAGGTGTGCTCCATGCTTCACCACAGCTGCTGGAACTGCAAGGCCAGCCTGAGTTGGGACTGGGAAGGAACTGGAATAGAAGCTTTGAATTATATATGAAATTGAAGTTTAAAAACAACAGGACTGATTCTTAGACTTTTTCTGAAAGTCAAAAGTGACTAAAATATTATGGAACCTAGTCAAGAGGAAAGATGGGTTTGACATTGGATCTCATTGGATGGCAGTTATTTGGGAAAAATGGTTTCTTTTTTATTCCAACAATTGAGACATCTCAGTAAACTGGTTGCAACATTTGACATCCATCTCCAAGGGAAGTCATCCTGATTCTCAGGGGAAAACTAATCTTTTTCCCTAGCCTCTCTTAGAAACAATTGCTAATGGGTAACAAGCTCTGCTTTTCAGGGGACAGTCTGAAAAAGGTGCTCATTAGCAGTTGATATTTAATGTGAGTGCTTTCTAATGTAACTTCATTTAGAGCTATTTTTATTTAGTGATCCCTGGAAAGCTGTAATGAAGCAACATAACTCTGTTGTTTACATGCAGTTCCTGTAGCAGAGAAATAGTACAGGGTCACGACACGTTAGGATGCTCAGCAAAGGCATGAGAGAAGCGTGGCTGAAGTTGGGTTCCAGCCAGTAGAGGTTGTCTCGTTCAACATCAGTATAGAAAAAATGAGCAATTTTGAAAATGATGAGTTGATGAGAACTAAAGTCAGGCAGATGGAAGCCAGGGGTAGGTCCCACAGTCAAGCAGGGGTGTTTGACATCTTCCCTTCTCCTGCTTCCCTTCCAAGCCTGTCTACATCCTATTTCTTTTCTTTATTATGTTATCTTTTCTTATGTACTTGATCTGTCATCCCTCAACTAAAACTGGTATTTCTTTCTGCTTAAATGAATCGTAAGTGTAACAGATAGCTTATCAAGGCAGAAATTAAACAGGGTGCTCATTGAGAAAGGTTCTTGAATGTCTAGGGTGGAGTCCACAGGTCACTCAAAATGGGTCTTGTACGGGGAAATGTCTCTTGGCTGCCCCAACTCAGTTATGCAAAGTTAAGTCACTTAGATCACATTGAGGGTGTCCTTTAGTTCCCTACATTTGCAGGGAACTGGTCACCTTGTCTCAGGAGGTGGGAGTGAGTAAGAAGGCCTTATTGAATTTTGATTGGCTGAAGAAAATGTGTTAGCCCTGAGTAGGAAAGATAGGTAGGGGTATGGGTGCTAGTTACGGTCACTCCAACCCTGCCACAGTGGATAGCATGACCGTGTCCAGCTTGTCCCAGGATGTGACTGTGAGGGTAACCTCTGAACTCAAGTAGGATTCCCATTGTAGCTGTGCAGGGTCCAAACCTGGCATCACAGTGGGGAGAAGCCCATGGGACTGAGCAGGCTCTTGTATGAGACTGACTGAGAAGGGTACAAGCAGAAAGTAACTTTATTCTTTCACAGTATTGCCTTTAAGCAGGATCTATTGAGACTTACTTCTCTACTTCTGGAAGAAGTCTTGGGTAGATCCCATGGCTTTATCAAGTCATTTTCAGGTATTAATAAATAATCTCATTTTTCAGATATTAAGAGTGCAGACCAGTTAATATGTAAGCTTCAGTCCCTCATCCAGTTCAGTTTCTCCATTTCCCCAAGCGAATTCCATCCAGGCTGAGAAAGCTACTGTGAAAAGGACATCATGGTGATTCTCAAATTATGTCCCTTCCCTTTCTTAATTTTCTGTTTCCTCTGGCTCAACAAGAGTTGGAGCAGCAAAGGAGAAAACAAAACAGAACAAACAAAAACCACCAATAAACCTTACTTGCAACCTGGTGTCTCTGGGCATGTCAGATGCCCCAAAGCTGATTTTTTCTCATGAGGTATTTCTAAGGAATCTTCAAAGAATCCCATTACTAGAGGTCTCTTTCCTGCTGTTCTCCAGTATAGGTATTTACTCCTCTGACTTTCTGAATTGTATCACACATACACTCCTTTTTTGGGGGGTGACAGCCCCTCCAGATGGTCCTCTTGGCTGGGATTCCTTTCAAAATGACCCAAATCCACTTACATTCTGGATGGTCTACATCTTGGGAGGTACTGCTACATTCTGGAAGCATAGGCCATTCCTGAAGCAGCCCTGGTTCTTTGCTTTGTCTCCAAGGTTGCTCCGGCCAGCTTCTCACCTTTAGAATAGCTTATGTCCTTACCAACTCCAAACTCTAGGAGAGACGTGTCACATTCTCAGTGATTCCCTGAAGCCCTCTATCCCTTCCTGAGGAAGGAGTCTATGCCATAGCACACAGACAACTTCTTTTCTAATGAAATCCTCATTTATAATCTCTGATTCCACTATCAAGGCTCCCTCCTGGGTGATGGGCTAAATTTTGCTAGACTGGATTTTAGAGGTCACCCTAACAAGGTTTGCAAACATTGATATTTCTCTTTGGAATGTGTGGGTACTTAGTATCTTTTGTTCTCAGATTTGTAACATCAGCCATAACTGATACAACAGGAAAAGTTCCATTTTGACATCACTTTGCACTAAGATACTCTCTTACTCTTGTTTGTGCTGCCCACACACTGGGTAATTTGTAAACAACAGAAATTTATTTCTCACAGTTATGGAGGCTGAGAAGTCCAAGATCAAGGCATCAGCAGGTTCAATGTCTGGAGAGGGCTTTTCTCTCTGCTTCCAAGATGGTGCTTTTGTTGCTGTGTCTTCCAGAGAGGAGGTATACTGTCCTCACATGGCAGAGGGCAAAAAAGGGACCTAGCTAGTTCCCTCCAACCCTTTTATAAGCGTGCTAATCCATTCCCAAGGGCACACCTCTTAATAATGTTGCATTGGGATTAAGTTTCAACATGAATATTGAAGAGGACACAAACATTCAAAACACAGCAGATGCACTGGCACAAAACAACAGCTTCAAGTAAGCTCACCTGACTCTGGTTTTCTCTGTCCCTGATATTGGAAGAACCTGAACTTTGCCTTGAGTGGAGTAAATCTCTGGGTTCTGGGACATTTTATGGGGAAAGGAGGAGAAGCCTCAGAAAGGAGAGATTGGACTTTCTGATAATGAGTTGGGTGAGGCTTGAATAAGTAATTTGAGAAATAAAAGATATATGACTTTATTTGTGTCCTAAGTTTGTAAAGTCATTCATATGGGTTATATAATTCCCAGGAGCTGCTCTCATCTGGGGGCGAAAGTAAGACCACAATAGCATTTTCTTTCGAGTTACACCCTCCTCATTACTGCAGGTGCTTCAGGCCACCTTAAAAAAACTGCCCACCCCATGTGATTACCAACAAGTGTTTCATGGGAACTCCACAGCTAATATTTAATCCTTTTCTCCTACAGCTCCTAGGGATATGCTGGTACATTTGAGGAGTTTCTGGTAATGCGTTATGTCGTGGTATAGAGAGTGAAATGAGCTGCACATTGTGGGACATGCAAGTACAATGAGCTTTATCATGTCAGCTGTGCAGCACTGCTTGAAGTTTTTATGATGGCAGTCAATACACAGTCATACTTGTAATAGGTGAAATATTTATTGTAGAAGTGGCAGTCCAGGACAGGCAGACAAGTGAGAAAGCTCTTTGTTCACTTTACAATTAAAAAAAAAAAAAAATCTGTGCCAGGCATTGGGGATACAGCAATGAGAAAAATAGACACAGGCACTTACAATGTAGTAGGAAGACAGACATTGTTAAAAATAATCAATCAAATAAGTACACAGCTGGTGTCAATCTTAGCTTATAAGCTCAGCACTTAAAAATTTTATTTGCATCAACTTAGACATGAATTTGAGTTGCCTTCTTGACCCACTCTGAGAAATTCAGTCTCAGCAACTCTTACTTTCTTTCCTAATACTTCCCTCTGTCCCCCACCAAGAGTTACATGGACTTTTCTGTGGCACCACATACATTAGAAAGGTACATCCCAATAATGGCTGCCTGGTCACACAGGATCTTGCAGATGGACCCGTGTTGCACAGGGTCCCTTGTGGTCTGACCCTCTGCACTCAGGGCTGGAATCCTCATGAGGATAAGAGCCTCATGAGCCTGAGGTCCAGCCTTTTCCTAGGCGATTTCACTTCCCCCCTGGTGCTGGCAGGGAGTGGAGCGTGTGCAGCTCCCCATGAGGGTCACTCCTCTCCTGCGGCTTCTTCCTCTTGCTGTGCCCCGCCCATAAGCACCTCAATGGTTCAGCCTTTAAGAAAAAAAATGCAGCAAGGCCTGAGTCTTTTTGATGAACATGCTAGAGGACTTTTGAGGTAGAAACAAACATAAATTAATATCTCAGTTGATTGTTCTGCCTTAAATCAGTAAGCGCACGTTATAACAAGCACTAGAAGGAAAAGGACATGGGGCTGGCTATAAGAATATAATAAGAGGACCTAATTTAGCTTTGGCATGGGGATGAGACATCAGAGAATGCATCTATAAAAAAGTTCCATTAAAGCTGAGACCTGAGGAGTTGGGGAAACAAAGAGCGTCCCAGGCAAATAGACCATTTTAGTTTTCTTGACTGTGGTAACAAATTACCATAAGCTTGTTGGCTTATAGTGGCAGAAATGTATTGTCTCATAGCTATGGAGGCCAAAACTCTGGAATCAAGGTGTTAGAAGGGCTGTGCTCCTTCCAAAGGCTCTCGGGGAAAATTCTTCCTTTTCCTCTTTCATTTTCTGGGGGCTCCAGGTGTTCCTTGGCGTGCTGTTGCGTAACTCCAGTCTCCGCCATGTCTTCACACACACTGCCTTCTCTGTGTCTTCTTTGTTTCTTATAAGGATACTTGTCATTGGATTTAGGATCTACCCAGGCAATCCAGAATGATTTTGTCTCAAGATCCTTAACTTAATTACATCTGCAGAGGCCCTTTTTCCTAATAAGGTTATATTTACAGGTTCCAGGGGTTAAGGCATGAACACATCTTTTGGGGGGTCACCATTCAATCCACTACAGGGACTAACAGTCCAAAGTCCCTGAGGCTCCTTCCCCTGAACTCTCAGAGTAGTCCATCCCTGTATCACTCCTTAACATGCCATATAGTATTTGTATTATTATCTTTTGCTTTGGAGATGTTTTGTTCTTCCAGAGTATACATTTATTGAAGATACGGACTTATCTGTTTCTACATCTCACCTCCCACCTCCACTGTCCAGCACAACGTGTGCACTTGAGACGAACTCAACTGAAGATTCAGAATCATGTTCATTCCAACTATTTGAGGATGAAGTGAGGAAATAAGTTTTGAAACTAAAATTAGTAGAAGCATCATAAATGAATAAGATTGCCCATCTGTGGAAATCTTCTCAGGAGGAAATGATTCAGATGAGTGTTCCTGATAAGATTAGGGAGCTTCTCAGCTCCCAGCCAGGGACTAAGGTGCTCCCCACAAAAAGGAAGGCATCAATTTAGAATGTAGCTAATGAAAGTCAGGCTGTCATCTTGGAAATAGTGACATATTTATCTTGAGGGTGTGTTGTAATGACAGAAGTCTTTGGTGACTTTAAGGAACATTGAAAAAGTAAGTGTTTGAGAATAATCTGTGATTGCTAATTTGTCACTGTCAGAGGCACAGAGACACTGTGTCAGGAGGATGTAAGTTTTCTAGTCACATTAAAGTGATGCTACTTGGTGAAGCAGGGTTGAGACCTGCAATATCACCCAGGTTCCTTTGCTGGGGTCGCATGCTTTCCACTTTTCCAGTGACAAATTGGGTTCCCAGGCAGTGGACATGGGTATACAGTGGCCAATAAAGTCTCCTTTCTATTCAAATTAAATCGGCCTTCATGGCGGTGTCTTGTGAATTTAGATAACAGGAATCAGTTCCCAAAATGTGACTGACCCTTAGGAGAACAAATAAAATTACCAGAATTTTCCACACCTGAAACTGGACCCTGACCTCATGGTCGTCCACCTACGAAAGGCCCATACTCCAACAGTCCACCTCTCTCTTTTCTACCCCTGAAGTTTGCTGTTTAGGAGGGTGATTTGGAAGCAAGCAGAGGAGGAAATAGCAGCCCATGGGTGGAGCCTTGCCTTGACAGTTTACTTGGCTGCTGAGGAAAGAATGCGTCAAAGTGGGAGAAAAGAAAGAGAAGGGTATGGAAGAAGGTGGACTTAATGTTTTAAATGGAAGGATGCTTGGAGCCAAGGTTTCTGATGTTGCTTGAATGAGACTACATTCTTTATAGGCGTGATCATCTTTGAATAAATCAGACTGGAGACAATAAAGCAACACAGATGCCAGACTCACAAATAAGCATCTATGACAGCACCATCCCAGGGGTCTCTTAAATATTCTTTAAGAAGCTTAGGTGTCTTGGTTCCATTGGGTCCTGATAACAATAAGGAAAATGCTCTTGGATTTATTACAATAAAGCAACACAGATGCCAGACTCACAAATAAGCATCTATGACAGCACCATCCCAGGGATCTCTTAAATATTCTTTAAGAAGCTTAGGTGTCTTGGTTCCATTGGGTCCTGATAACAATAAGGAAAATGCTCTTGGATTTATTGTTACATTTCACCTCCTTAAAAAGCCTGGGGAGGAATGTGAAAAAAAAGGAAAGGAAACACACTTGGCTCTGTCACAGCCACTCTGCTCTTAAGCAGACGCACATTTGATTGCAGACTTTGTTTTCTCCTCCAATTAGTCTCCAAATGAGTAACTTACAATTTCCATTTGCATGGTTCATTTTGTTTCCCAATGAAATAAATGATTATTTCTTGGTTCAAAGAATGTCTTTTCAAGGACATCAGAGACTGATAGCATTCAAATCCTTTAAAAACTAAGAACTTTTGCTTATAGTAGTAAAATTGATGTTTTGGACTGAGATTCCAAAATGTTTGCCTTTTTCTCTCCAACAGCCTGGTGTGTAGACAGGTTAGGCATGTGCTTGCTCTGCCTCAGGTACTCTCAGGAAAACTGAAGGGGCAACCTAAGGATCCTTCCCTGTGGTCACATATGACCCAAGGGTGGTCAACACACAGACTATGAGGTGATGTGATCTGTTGTAATGAGCTCTGCCCAAAGAGAAAGGAGCTGGGTTGGTTAGATTCAGGAAACTGAATGGGAAAATAGGGAGATAACGAGGCAGTCAGGAGTGGAGTCTGAATCTGAAGAGTGATATGATAGAAAGAGGTTGATCGGAAGGTCATGATAGGCCATGAGTAAGTAAGTCAAAGTTTCAAATAAGTAAAAATTATTATATGGAGAAAATCTATACAGGGCTGAGAATAATAAAACCAGCTGGAAGTGGGAAAAGTAGCATGTGAAGAGCTGAATTAAGTCAGGGGTGGGGTATTAGCATGAAGATTCATGAGTACTGGAGGAACCTACATAGCCTTTGAGTGCAGATTATCTTCCATTTTCAGGCTCCAGGAGGCCTAGTGGAACCTCCTTCGCCTGAGGCCTAATCACTTTTCTTGGTCACCTGCTTAGATTCCCATCTCCCTAGTTCCATGCTAGAGAGCTCTGCATTTAAGGTCACAACTTTGGTCCTGATGTTATTTTTATTTGTTTATTTTGAATTGCAAATCGAATTTATTGGCTTGAATACCTGGCCAAAGACAATAGACTGTCAGGCTTCAATGGGAATTTCCAATGCGAGCAGGACTGCTAATCCCTGAGCTCCATCTTTCTGCTAATTGCCCCCCAGGTCTCCTCTGTAGGTTGCTTTCATCCTCATGCAAGCTTTCCTTCTGATGATAAAATGACTACCAGCAAGTTCCTGAGGTTGCATACTTCCTTGGACAGACTTCTCTTTCTCCAATTGCTGCAGTGAATTCCTGGGGTTCATTCTGATTTCATCAGCTTGGGTCATGTGCCAACTAGGGTTGTGAACCAATAACTGACTGGGGATGGGCCAGCCTCACCTTTACTCCAGGGGAAGTGGAAAAACTGCTAAGGAGGAAACAGCAATGTTCACTCCACCCTCATCCACTGCAGGCTTTGACAGGCTTCAAACCACCAATGGCTTCCCATGGCAATGAGATAAAATAAAAAGTTCTTAATCTTGGCCTAGGAGATGCTGCATGGTCTGACCCATGCCTGTTTTCTCAAAAATGTCTTAAAACCCTCTTCTTCCTCCTCCCTTTGTGCTCTATCCACACAGGACATTTTAATTCCTCAAAATTCTTTCCCACCCCACGGGCATCACATATGCTGCTGCAACACGCTCTGCTTGGAGCTTTCTTCACCCACGTTTTACCTAGCTTTCACTGAAAGGCACTTCTAGTTAAAAATTAGGGCAAAAGTTTTGAAGCAAATGTACATAGAGCTATGAGAGAAAATAAGGGTAGGAGAGACCTAATTTTGACTGGGGAGGAGACAAGAAGGAGAGTTCAGGAAAGGCCTTCCTACTCTGATAAATGAATAGTTCTCATTTATTTACTGTCGATTCTCTCACCAGACTGTGAGCTCTATGAAGGCAAGGGCCATCCCTTGTTTGGTTCATTGCATTACCTGCAGTGTGCAGAACAGTGCTGGCCCAAAGTAGATGCTCAAATATATTTGTGGATTGATTAAATGAATATCCAGAACACTTCAGGAGGTCAGTTGTTATCCCTATATACTGAGACTGAGAGTGGTGAAGTTGCTTGCCCAATGTCATCAGGACTTGCCCCTTAGGAAGTGACTGGGCCAGGATAGAACCCAAATGCAACCCCAAAGCTCTTATCTACTACCTAGGGGGCCTCGTGAAGAAGCTATGGGTCCAAGAGCATCCTGACCCAGTCAAAGTGGACACTATCCCAAACATGTCCTGAACTTTCCACCCCTGCCTCTTTGCTGTTTCTTTTCCTTCCACCTGGAAAGCCTTTCCCCTCTTTCTGTCTGTCCAAATCTTCCTTACTGTTCAGAGGCCACTCAAATACATCTTTTAAACTCTGTTTGTACTTTTGTTATGATGCCACCATCTACTTTGTATTAGGAAGATTTATATATATTTCTTTCTCCTGTCAGTTAATTCCATGCTTAAAAGATAGGATCATATCTTATTTGTATTTGTAACCCCCTAAAGAACTCAGCACAATGTCTTGCATATACTTGGTGCTCATTAAAATTATAAATTTTGATTCTGAAGCCTTATATTATGTGTCTCCCATAGATGTATTTCTCACTCAAAAGTCAGTATTCTTGCGCGGTGCGGCCGGTCACAAAAAGGACAAAAAAAAATAAATAAATAAAGTCAGTATTCTTGACAGTACAGATATCTCCCCTACTCACTGATAAATGTGGACTAGAAAAAACCTTGCTTGGTTTCCAGCCTTGTCTCTGCTGCTGACCAGGCAAGTCACCTATTCAATGTGTGCTTTTTTTAACTTGGAAAAAGTAAGATATTATATATAAACAAATTTATTTTTAAATATAGATGTAAACCTCTTGAGGGTCCTGAAGGTGTTGTCTGGTCTAACATGTTAACCAGCTTCATGCTCTGATTGGTTTCCTCACATTGCTTAGCCTGCTCCTGCTCTTCAGTGTTGAATGAATGCATGACTAATGGTTTGTCAGATAAATAATCACAAGAGAAAGAAACAAAAATGTGCTCCCTTCCAACGCTTCCTATAATGATCTTTTACCATGCTTTTCATGATCTAGCTCTCTTGGTCATTAGACTATAAACCAAGAAGCCAGACTAGATGGGGCCAGACTACACACTTCTTGAATTTGTCTCTTGGCAGAAAGCCCAATACATACACAGAATCATCAGCATCATAGGAGCAGCCTGACCACAGTGTGAATTCCTGGTGACCTAATGCTCAGGATGCAGGCATGGGGCTCTGCTATGATGGGTTGTACTCACCACTGCTTGCTTTGTCCGATGGAACTCTGTGCCTCAGGGACAGCAAGACTGTGGTCCAGGAAGAGCCTTCTCCTTTCCTTTTTAGAAAGCAGTCTCCTTGAACTGGCCCTATGTGATGCTTGGCTAGAAAATGTCTTGACGCTGCTCACATCATAACACTAGATGCAAGTATAAAACATCATAACCCTTGGAAGGCAATGTCTATGACACATATACCACAATCTCCATGGAGGACAATATGACCAATCCTATTTGACAAAGAGAAATAAAGCTTTGCAGATTACTGTCTTTTATTTTATAGGCCTTTGTTGTACTTGTCATTCAGAGAAGAAAGAAATCCCTAGCGAAACTTCTGTAATATTGAGTTTGAATGACTCATATTCCTGCCTGACTATTATAAAGCTTTTTGGTAGAATTCTGTCTGGCCCTAATTAAAGTTTATAGAAACTTCGCCTTCAAATGCAATAAATCTGTCATCACCAGGGAAGTGGTTTGCACCTGAGGATACTGCCTGACTTTGGTAATATGGGGCTGATATTCTGATGAACAGGCTGTGAATGGGAGTCCCTGCTAATGTCAACTCCAGCCAGTACAAAGCCATGTTAAACCAAGGGCAGGCCTGGCCTGTGGTGCAGTACGAGTCTTAGGACAGGGAGAAGGAAGCTGAGACCACCCTCAGAGGACTTCACAATCCCTCATCCAGACTCACCATTGAGCTGTTAGAAGCTCACCTATTCAAACTGCAGTTTCCCCTCTTAAACCAAGGGCAGGCCTGGCCTGTGGTGCAGTACGAGTCTTAGGACAGGGAGAAGGAAGCCGAGACCACCCTCAGAGGACTTCATAGTCCCTCATCCAGACTCACCATTGAGCTGTTAGAAGCTCACCTATTCAAACTGCAGTTTCCCCTCCTCCTCTGCAAACCTTTATCACAGTAAACATTTAATTAATGGGAGTTTGGAAAATTGTGTCTTTAAAAGATAATAAATGATAACTTTAAATCTTATTTAAAAAATAATGAATGCTCATTGCAGGACATTTAGTCAAAATAGATAAACAAAAGGGAAAAATTAAAAAGTCATCAAATTATTACTCCACTCATAGAAATCATTGTTAACATATCCTTTAGGTCTTTTTTTCTATGCACACATAAACATACAATTTCCATAGGTTAATACTATCCACATGGCTTTGAAACTTGTCATTTCACATGATATATCATAAATACATATACATGCCATTAAATATTATTTTGAAACATAATAAATTTTAAGGAATGCAAGAATATTCCATTTTTGGAAATGTACAACAATGTCTCTTGGCAATGTTATATTATTAAACATTTAGGGTGTTCTAATTTCCATATAAGTAATGGAAATAGTTATTTAAAAACTTTTTTTCCAATTTG
>NW_007736437.1:0-20632 GCF_000696425.1 Galeopterus variegatus | reverse complement strand
GGTGTTCTAATTTCCATATAAGTAATGGAAATAGTTATTTAAAAACTTTTTTTCCAATTTGATAAGTAAATAGTATCATATTTTTTATTTGAATTTGTTTAAAACCAATAAGATTGTACATATTGTCTGTGTTTTTAAGTCACTTGAAGTATTCCTTTCGTGACTTCCCCATTTACCATATTTTATGGATGTGCTTATTTTTTCTAAATGATTTCTAAGAGATTTATGCTCTAATGTTATATGTATTATATATGAACACATAGAGACACACATATACTATATACCTGCATATAATATATGTTACAAATTTTGCAATTTGCATTTTGGGTTTTATTTTTTTTGGAGATCAACCTATCATTTTTATTAATGATAAGGTTTTTGGAGATAATAAATGACTGTGAGGGTCAAATGGATTTGTCTGCCTGCCTTAGCTCCAAGATACCCACCTAAAGAAAAAATTGGGGTCTATAATAGATACCTTTACCAAGATCACTGACTGATAATGGTCCCTGCAGGAAAAGGAAGAAAGAAGCTAATTCCCCCACACTGAAGGACTTTTAGAAGATTAGCTCTTTCCAATTAAGAAGCAGACAGCAGTCACCACCAATCAGGTTATTCAATTAAGAGACTAGATATGTCATGCTAATAGAGCTCCCTCCATGTGGAAACATGAAACCAGAGGAAAGAAGGTTCCCCACAACATTGTCACCCATATTTCTCATTGAGGAATTAGTCACAGTAAAGATTTGATCAGATTGGACTCCACAAGTTATCTTTTGGAAAAGATGCCCAGATAGTTAAGTAAAAACAATTTATCACTTTTTCTAACTGTGGGCCAGAAATTGAATTAAGTACCACAACTAGATCCAAAGTAATTAATGCCTTTCCTTTGTCTCATATACTCATATGATAATGGCAGTCACCAAAATCAACTCAAAATGGTTTAAAGACTTAAATATAAGACCTAAAACCATAAAATTACTAAAGGAAAATATAGGGAAAACACTCCGGGTAATAGGACTGGACAAAGACTTTATGAACAAGACCCCCAAAACACAAGCAACAAAAGAAAAAAATGAATGGGATTATATGAAACTAAAAAGCTTCTGCACAGTAAAGGAAACAATCAACAGAGTGAAAAGACAACCTACGGAATGGTAGAAAATATTTGCAAACTATACATCCAGCAAGGGATTAATACCCAGAATATACAAAGAATACAAATAACTATACAGTGAAAAAACAAATAATCAAATTAAAAAATGGGCAAAGGAGATGAATAGATACTTTTCAAAGGAAAACATACAAATGGCCAATGGGTACATATAAAAATGCTCAGCATCACTAGTCATCAGAGAAATGCAAATCAAAACCACGGTGAGATATCATCTCACCCCAGTTAGACTCACCCTTATTAAAAAGACCAAGAATAACAAATGCTGGCAAGGATGTGGGGAAAGGAGAATTCTTCTACACTGTTGCTGGGACTGTAAATTAACATTTTGGTTTTTAATTCTATTTATAGGAAGTTTTTAAAAAACTATCCTGAAAGTTTTAAAAATTAGTTTAAACTTTCAATCTTTCCTCTATTGTTTTCTTTCCTTTTGTGAAATACTCTTCTACACTGTTGCTGGGACTGTAAATTAACATTTTGGTTTTTAATTTTATTTATAGGAAGTTTTTAAAAAACTATCCTGAAATTTTTAAAAATTAGTTTAAACTTTCAATCTTTCCTCTATTGTTTTCTTTCCTTTTGTGAAATACTTAGAAAGCCTTCACTTATACTTTTTTCTTAATGTTGTTGAATTTTTAAAAAATATTTAATCTCATTTGGAGTGTATTTTGGTATGATGGGAGGTAGGACTGTTACTGCATTGTTTCGTAAATGTTCCAACACTATTAATTAAGTAATTTAGAATTCTCCAAATTATTTGAAATTGGAGAATTTTTAAATCATGTGCTGCATTTTTATGTTTCTATTTTACTGAATTGTTTGTGGAATTGGTTGGTTGTTGCTGAGTGCCATTATACACTGAAGAGAAAAAACAATAAGCTCAGGTCAGTTAATTACCAATTTAAGGCACAGTATGAAAGTCAGAGGCCTTGACAGCTTGTAGAGATTTCCCTCATTTGCTGCAGCCAAGTTCAATACCGCTGAGGACCAGGCCCAAGACCAAATTGTACAATTGGCAGACAAAACATAGAAGGCTGAATTTGCTGCCTCACAAAATTGTCCATGGCAAAGTCAGGGCTCTAGTAGAAAGGAGACCCTGAGACTAGGGTTGGGGTCTTCTGGGTAGATGAACCTGAGAACCAGAAACTCCAATTCCTCTGAAGCTTCTGGGCCTCCAAAAATGGTCTGCTGCCTTCACAGGAAGCTTTCCCCGGCTGCCACATACCAGTTGTGCCAGCAACTGCTCATCTTCCTCAGGGTCTGCATCCACCTCCCATCTTAGACACTAGATCAAGACTGGGACACATTTCAGCATGGGCTGACTAGGAAAATGATGGCCCTGCTAGATTTGAAGAAAGGTTATTTACTGAAGGAGCTGCAGGGCCTGGTACTTCATACCAGCAAGAACTGAAAGAGCATACCTAAGACTGGGGAGGGCTGGCATTCAGCTTTGCTGACTCAATTCTGACTTTTGAACTCAGCAAAACTTGATCAGATAATGTAGCTCAATAGTAAAAGCACAGACTTTGAAATCAGAAGTACAAGGGTCTGACTCCTTACTCTGCTATTAGCATGGGACCTTGGGCAAGTTTTTTATCTCCTCTGAGCCTCAGATTTGTCATCTGTAAAATAAGAATAGTAATGGTTATTTCACAGAATCTTATTGAAGCTAATTTTTGATATTAAAGGAGAGTGGAGGTAGAATTGGCTTCATCCTTAGCTGTAAAAATAGCCAGGAGAGGACTGTATAGTTTTCCATTGTTTGTGTGTGCGTGTATATTTTTGGGGTGGGGGGTGGCTGTTTGGTAAGGGGATCCAAATCCGTGGTGTTGGTGTTATAAAGCTGTGTTCTGACCAACTGAGCTTATGGGCCAGCGCCATAATCAATATTTTTAGAGCTTTTGTTTTGTCTATAAAAGTAACAATCATTTGTTTTTAAAATTTTCTAAAAAGTATTGAAAAAAAATTACTCATAATTCCACATGCTAAGCAACTAACACAGTGATGAGTCCTCTAGCTTAAGCAATGTCCACAAGTAGAAAGCCAGAGTTCTTTGTCTAGTTCTGTTACAACCTTGGTCAAGTCACTCCTCCCCTCTGTGCCATGGAGAGTGCTGACTTCTTTCTGCTTGTGGAAAGAGTAAGCTTCCTATCCAGTCATGGAGGATAGGGCTCTAGCTGTCTTATATCTCTAGAGGCCAGTCCTAGGTAGAACAGAATCCCTTTCGTACAATTAGAAATCACTCACAGGTGTCTAAGGGAAACATTATAAGCAGGGGCTTATTGCATTCATTTCCAGGCAGCAGGATGCAGTACTAATTTTTTTTTGGGGGGGGGGTGTTCATTAGTATGCTAGAAAAACTCAAGAGATGTTTCCTATTCTCACAGGTGTCTAAGGGAAACATTATAAGCAGGGGCTTATTGCATTCATTTCCAGGCAGCAGGATGCAGTACTAATTTTTTTTTTTGGGGGGGGGGTGTTCATTAGTATGCTAGAAAAACTCAAGAGATGTTTCCTATTTAATCCTGCTGAAAAAATCTAATCCAGGAGGACACACATCTTGACACTGCATTGTGTACCTCTGAATGGGAATCCTTGGTGGTTTCAAAAGGCAATTCAATTTGAGGTTGTGCCAGACTTTTAAAGCATAGAAACCAGCAAGTACAGATACATATGGAAGAGGCATTCTCGACATGAATTACTGCTCACACGAAAGAGATGAATTACTGCTCACATGGAAATCAATGCTTCAGGGTCGCTAGCTACATTGTGAGGAAGAGACCTGTTATATGCCAAGGGGATCATAATTCCAATGAATGAATGGGGACCTTTTCCAGAGCAAAGACCTACATTGTGTACATAACCAGCCTGAATAGCCTGAATAGCTGTACACCAAAATATTTTCCAAATCAAATATTCCCTTGACTATGTGTGTGGGCTTCTCTTGCATCAATATTCCCTCCTTTTAACAATTTTACCATACAAATTTCTTTTAACAACTCAAATGCACCATGCATGCACACTCTCTGTTAACTTTTGTTCTTCCGATATGCCGTTATTATTACTCTGCCCTGGAATGTTTTTCCTTCCTATCTTTGCCTCTCCAAATCCTAACCTTCCAGCTTCAGCTTCAATGTCACCATCACAAGGGGGCCGTCTTGAAGCCTTCAGACAAGGTTGGGTCCTCTGTTGTATATTCCCGAAGCACTCTGAACTTCCTGTTTGATAGCATGATCATATATATAATTACCTGCTTCAGCAGGAAACTCCCTTTAAAAAAAAGTACAAACTCTAGGGAGGAGCTGATTTGCAATTATACCTTGTTGTGAATAAAAATGATGAGCCTAGTTCACTCAGGTTAACCAGGGATGCCCAGTAACATGGAGCCCTGGGTGCCTTGATGAAAAGGGCCTCAGAAAAAACAGAAAGGAAAGTGCCCAGATAAGACTTCCTTTTCCCACGAAACTCCAGAGCTACTTCATACTGCTGTTAGGGATGGCTCTCCTTGGGTTTTTACCCATTAGTTTACCTTTTAATCTCTTTTACTAATAACAGGGACACAAAGCTCACCATGGCAGACATCTTGAGGATTTTCCCAACTTTGAATGGAATTTAGCACCCAAGTTACCTCTACTCTCTTTCATCAGCCAACATAAGTAGTCAGTTTTAGAGGTTGGGGCTCAGAAGACAGGAGTGCTGGTTGGGGCCAGAAAAAACATTTCCCTGTGCTCTATCCTGCTGTTGTCTTTGGCCCGTCATTTAATCCTGTGTTTCCTAAGATGTAATATGTATATGTAGAAGGTATGAGGTGCTGTGCTAGATATACAGGAGTAACTTCCTCAAATACCATTTTTGACTGGAAAGTAATGTGAAATATTATTATTAATTTAAAACAAACTGATGTGATATGTATTTGATTAAAAACTCTGCATATACTAGGAAAACCCTGTCCTGTACCTCTAAGAACTGTTGTATCCCAGATGCTTCAGTGTTCCAAGTTTATTTTGCCTTCGTTTATTTATGAGGGGATTTTGAAGGAAAAGCTTGAGCACTATTAATTTTGTATTTTTACCCATTTCTAGTTACCTATTTTGGAATCCTTGGTCACTTTAAAGGAATTTTTTTCCCATACAAGTAGAACTGTTCTGTTCAATGTTAGTTATTCACTAGAATTAAAATTAATTAGAATCAAATCAAATTTAAAAGTAAATGCTTCAGTGTTGCTAGCCACATTGCAAATGTGCAATATGCCGCACATGGCCAGTGGCTCCCATATTGGACTGTGCAGATATTAAGTATTTCTATCGTTGCAGAATGGTCTATTGAATAGAACTGATATAGAAGTGTATTCAAGCACTTTGACACAAATGCTTTAGTAAAAAACCTGATGGGTTTGGGTACTTTACTCTAAGGAGGTTTTTGTAGAGTTTTCAGGGAATGCAACTGTGTCCACTGCAGGGAGCAGTGCGGCAATGTATGACAGGCTTAAGAACAGTGGGTTTGACATGCAGCAACAGGGCTTTCCTGTTTTGAGGGTGGGTGATTATAGGTTCATCCTGGTGCCTGTAACTTTTCTTTTGTACCAGGCCCAGCCCCACATTCATTAATGTTGGGGTCCAGGAAAATGGAGGCGGTGAGAAAAATGGAAAGTTATGTTCACTAAGAATTATGTAAAAAAGGGGAGAAACTCTCTCTGTTACTTTGCCACAGAACCCCATGCAGCTTTCGCACAGTCCATGAAAGGAGCACCATGGCCAAGATGACAATGGCTAGTTTTACTAAATAGGACAATTCAGAAAGTTTCAACTTTCAATTATTTCTACCCCACTTTTGAGAAACAAATAAAAGAAAACAACAAATAAATGAAGGCAATTTGTGTTAATGCACTTTCTACATCGTTACCTAGAAAGGTATAATCACTTCACTCAAGTAAAGCATTTTGCACATTTCTAATTGGGCATAAACAAACCTCATTTCATCATGACCTGGAATAGCTGAGCTCTCCAGCTGTGAGGCAAGGACAGGGCTGGGCTCTCCTCAGCCCAAGAAGGTTTGTGGCCATGGACACCTTATTCAAATTCCTCAGGGAACTTTGATAGAGTCTCTCCTCTAAACCAGGACACTTGTTTCCTTGCACAGATTCAGAAAGGCCATTAGGAACAATAACCTCTCTTACTAGCTAGGGACTGAGCCTTAGGGTGACCCTGGAAGGAGAGGGGAAAGAGAGAGAGGCCATTTGCTGGCTGGCAAATGAACATGGAGGGATGCCTACTGGAACTCCCAGAAATAATTACAAGTGCAGTGGGGTCTGGTGGAAGTGGTTTAACAGAGTCCCCTGCTGTCTCTTTGACAAGGAGACACCTCAGATCCACAGGGCCTGAGCAGCTGTTCTCACAAAAACTGGCAGGAAAATGGTAAGGCTGCTTTTTCCAGAAGCTTTGATTTCTTTGTTTTCCTGGAGAAAGCTTTGTCTTCAACCACACTTAATTCTAATTAGAAAGTGTATGTAGGTCTCCTACCATTTACAAGGCACACCAGACCTTGCTACAACAGAGGATTCCAATGGGATTTGTCTTCCTGACACCTGCCTAGGTTAGCCAGGACTCTTTGATCTGGCTGTGGTCAAGTGCTCATCCCTGTACCCATGAGGTGAAGGACTGCATCTAGAAGCTTCTACCAGAATCACATGGTAGGGGAAGGGAAGGAACAGTTCCACAAAAGAAGGAGGGTGTTGTTCTGAGTAGATAAAACCATAAATGTCTATTATACTGCCTTATGTACTAACATTTTTTTCCCAAAAGATTATTTTGAAGTAATATTATTTCTTAAAAATACCACATGTAATTATATAATGACAATGTAATAATTTTTATTTTTGATTGTATTTTTCCCATTTTCTTCTGATCTGATTATATTTGCAGGCATTTAAAAAATTATCACCGAGGGCTGGCCCCGTGGCACACTCAGGAGAGTGCGGTGCTTGGGAGCGCAGAGGCGCTCCCGCCATCGGTTCGGATCCTATATAGAGATGGCCGGTGTGCTCACTGGCTAAGCGCAGTGTGGGCGGCACCAAGCCAAGGGTTGCGATCCCCTTACTGGTCACAAAAAAAGACAAAAAAAAAAAAAAAATTATCACCGATATAGGCTGCATACTATTCTAATTTTTGCCTTTACCTTGATTTCTTCTTGCATTGCCTTCAGTTACTGCCATGCAAAATTGATTTTAGTGATTAGAGCTGAGGGAACATTTAATCTTAGTAAACACTCAGAGACCATTCAGAGGCCAGCTTTGTAGATGCCAAGAGGAATGACGTGCTTCCTGCCTTCAAGGAACTTACCATCCAGTGAGGGAGAGAGATTTTTGAAGTGTACCTCACTTTCTTTGGCTTTATGCTTCCTACTGAGGGAATTCCACTGCAGTGATGCTCACGACCTCTTGCCCCATCCCATTCTCTCACTGCTAAATGAGAAGAAAAGTTTTTGAGAGGAAAAATCAGAGCCTGAGTGGCTCAAGAGCACCTCCTGCCCCTGCCAACCTCTTTCTTCTTTTCTTTGGGATATGCTTACCTGAAGAAAGTGTACATTCTTCCCAACTCCTCCATGTGAATTTTCAGGGGCAGGAAGACTCTCATGTTCGGGAGAGCTGGGGAGGCTTGTAGAAGCTCAGAACCACCAGGGACTGTACATGGTAAGTCCAACTCATAGCCCTTTTGGTCACAGAGCTCTGCTATCTTCTCCAATGTTAACTTTATCAGTGATAAAGGTGATGTTATTAAAATCTCCATCTACCTAGCTCCTGAATTTATTGATTTCTAGGTTGGGTGGGAGAAAGCAGGCTGTTACTGATTGACTCCCCTAAAGCTCATTTTAGTATAATGCTGTGCATTAGTAAGAGAGATGGATGCAGGTGTTATAAAAATACAGGGTGGGAAGGGGCACTTTGCAGAAACTGGAGATCCAGAAGAAGGTTCTAAAAGGAAATGACATGAGCTGAATCATGATGGATAAAAATAATTAGGATAATGAAGGTGGAAAATGTATTCTGGGCAAAGGAACAACATTTATAAAATCACAGAGACTTGAATGATGACAGTATAGAGGAAATAAGTGGTTTGATGACTAAAAGTAAAAAAGTGAGGTAGAAAGATAAGGTTTAAGAGGTAGGTGGGTAACTGGTATTGGAGGGCTTATGTACCATGCTAAGGAAGTTGATTCTTACCCTGGGAACAATGAAAAGTTGCTAAAGGATTTAAAGCAGGGGAAGTCAGATGTGCATTTCAGATAAATGTACATTGTAGAAGATGGATTTAAGGGACCATAATTAGGAGTAGAAAGACCTGCTATAAGATTGCTTTTGAAATGTAAGTAAGAATTGATGAGAACCCAAATGAGTGTAGATAGTTCAGATTCAAGAACATGTAGAATGTTAGATCAACAGATCTTGGCAACTGATAGAATGTGTAAGGCGGAGGGGTTTAGAATCACTCTGAGTTTTGGGGAGTTGGTGACTAGGCAGATGGTGGAAGTGCCATTATTGGTAACTAAATATAGGAGGAGGAACAGTTTGTAATATGAGTTGGTAGAGAAGTCAATAAGTTCTGTAAGATTCACTTTGGCTTATATTGATTTTGTGGTATAATAGGACTTCCAATGACCATGTCTAGCAGGCATTTGGTTGAATGAATCTGAAGTTCATGAGCTGCTTGGGGCTGAAGATACAGATTTGGGAGTTATCAGCTTAAAAATGGTAATGGAAGAGTATGAGGTGTTTTAAGAGAGTGTGGGAAGAGAAAAGAGCAGTGGGTCAAGATAGACCCTCAGTTTTGATGGGGGAGAGGCTTAGCGAATGGCAAAGCACAGCTCTTCCCACAGATCTCTCTTTTGTCTCCTGGGCTAAACTCTAGTGAGGCTGGGCTTATACACAAGACCAAAGGGGAAGGGCATTTCTTATTAGGTTCTATTGTATCAGATTCTTCTAAAAGCTACTGTTTCTTCCTTACAGTTGACTACATTCTTGGAGGAAAAGACTTACTCTCTTTCTTATGAGAGGATTATATTGGACTGAACATTTCCCTATTTAATCACTTACTTATACCTCATGAAGGTAGAAATAGTAGCTATCACAATTATGCAGAGTTTTAGGGTATTCATTAAATATCATTTTTTAAATGGGGGAATGAGTGAGAGGTACTAGAAAAAATGGGCCCATCTTTCAATCCTTTTCCTCTTTCTTTCTTTGGATATCAGCTAGGTTTGTGCAGCTGGATGTGGAGGTAGCTAGAGTTTGATTTGCAGCCAAGTTTTCTCCAGAAGTGTCTCCCAGCTATAGAGTCAGGGAGTTTACAAACTAGGAGACCTCTAATTAGTTCTCATATCCAAGCTGTATTTTCCAGGCAAGGCCAATCCTGTCCTATGAGGTTCTCAAGCACCTGCCTGGCCAATTAAGGCAGTCAGTGCTTTGAATTCCATTTGACTGCCAGTTTTTGTGTGTGCTCTCTAATGGCTAGAACCATGATAAGAATAATAGGGTATGAGAACTCTATTCTAATTACCAACAGGAGAGCCCTAACTCCTCTAGTAACATCCCTAAGCCTTGCATAGTTTAGAAATTTATAACTCACTGACATCATAGACTATTTACTTTGACCTTCGAAAGAGCTGTGGTTGTTGTCTGTTCCCAAGGTAGCTGCTATTTCAGGTGTAGAATAACCTACTATGAGGAAAACTGAGTCAAGTATTTATTAATCTGAAACTGAAAATGAGCGATTTATTTGGTAAGCAAAAGCTAAAGGGGCAAATCAATCTGGATTTCACACACACACAAAAAATCCTAACATTTATAGTTAAGATGGAACATAACTAGTAACCATCAATTTTTTTTTTTGACAATACTCAAAGCATAAGCATTGTTAGATTTCAAATATTTCTATGTAGCTTGGATATGAGAACTAATAAGCATTCTTTGGGTCAGAAGAGGTTAGAGATAAAGGGCTTGCCAGTGAGATGCTTGGCCTTATCTTAGCATCCAGAAGGTCCTCAATTTCCTTTAGGCAGCTGATCAAGAGCCTTTAGTGATCAACCAAGTGTGGCACTGAGAACATTTGTGACTTAGCTCTTGGTATTGAAATGTTGGTATTAACAATGGGATAATAAAGATATAATTATATAATTTTGAAATTTGACATTCTATGTCTCTTTCACAGAGAGCTCAGGGCTTCTCCTTGAGGATATTTTAAAAATATATCTTGAATCCATCTACTTCTTTAAATCTTCATGATATAGTTTGGTGAAAGCCACTGTATTTCACTCTTACTCCCCTGATTAGTTATTCTCCAATACAATAATGTTTTAAAAACCATAAAACACATGTAATTTCTCTGATTGAAACTCATCGGTGATTTTCCATTTTATTTAGAAAATAAATCCATGGCCTGTTGGGATCCACATGATTTGGTTTTGCCTCCTTTTCTAATTTCTCCATTCTGTCCATGATGTTCTAGTTTCATTGGCCTCCTCTCTGTCCCTTGAACATGCTGAGCTCTTTTCCACTATTGGGCCTTTGCATTTGCTGCTTTCTCTTCATAGGAAGATCTCCTCTTGGCTTGTTCATATGTTTGGCTCCCTCTACACGTCAGGTATCAGCTAGAATTTCACCTACTAAGAGGGAACTTCCTTGACCTCTCTTCTTTCCTCCAATTACTCTATCATATCACCCTGTTTACTTGCTTCATAGAACTTACAGTAATTGTAAATTGTCTTCTTTATTCACTCCTTTACTTATTTATTATCTATCTCACTGAATTAAAGTGCAAACTTCATGAATGCAGGTAAGTCCCAAAACCTGGAAGAGGAAATACCTCTAAAATCTTTGCTGATGAAATTAATTGCAAGCTTCAGTATAAAGATATTAGCAATGATAGAAACATAAACTTAGGTTTCCACCCTTCATTTCCACAACTACTTATGGTAGTTTTCCATATTCACTGCTTGAGAGGTGGGGGGCAGAGGGCAACCAAGATAAAATAAATCAATTAAACTGCTAAATTGATGTTTACAAGTCTTAGTAATAAAAATGTTTTTTAAAGGCAAGGAGATGAAGAAAGAAAATGGTTTTGAATCCCCCAAATTTGGCTTTGTTTATCAAGAGCCAAAGACTTGAGAGAAATGAAGTATAGAGCTTATGCTGAAAACAATAGATTCAGAAGAATGCACGATGGGTAATATCTAGTAGAAATGGTGACCAATCAGGCCTAGCAGAGAGAAGACTCGCACCACTATCCACTTCATCTTGACTATCAATGACATTTCATGGTCCCAGGAGGTGTGAGGGAAGAGGTAGGTTGAGAGAGGGCTAGCAGAGTAGCAAACCAGGAGAGGGAGGGAGGGAAGGAGGGAGGGGGGAGACAGAGAGAGGGAGAGAGAGAGAGAGAGAGAGAGCGAGAGCGAGAGAGCGAGAGAGAGAGAGAGAGGAGGTGCCAGGGTCCTTTAAACAACCAGGTCTTGCGGGAATTAATAGAGAGAGAACTCACTCACTACCCCTCCTCCCTCAGAGAGAGCACTAATCCATTCATGAGGGATCCGACCCCATGACTCAATGAGTTTCCAACACTGCCACATTGGAGATCAAATTTCCACGAGTTTTGGAGGGGACAACACATCCAAACTCCATCATTCCGCCCCTGGCCCCCCAAAACTCATGTTCCTCTCATATACAAAATACAATCATTCTATCCCAACAGTCTCAAAAGTCTTAGCTTGCTCCAGCACCAACTTAAAAGACCAAAGTCTCATCTGAGACTTTTTGGAAGCAATAGTCCTTCCAGCTGTGAACCTGAAAAACAAAACCAAATTTATCTACTGCCAAAATACAATGGTGGAACAGACATTGGGTATACATTCTCATTCCAAAAGGGAGGAATAGGCCCCAAACAAGTCTGAAACCCAGCAGGACAGACATTAAATCTTAAAGCTCCAAAATAATCTTGACTCCAAGTCCTGCATCCTGGGCACTCTGGGTCATCTGGGCCCCAAAGCATCAGGCAGCCTTGTTCCCACAGCTTGGCCAGGCACAGCCCAGTGGGCTGTACTAGTGCCTGTGGCTTTTCCAGGTCTGCATTGCACATTACCAGTGGCCCTGCAGTTTTGGGGTCCTGGCGGCAGCCCTGCTACATTGGCTCTACTGGACATTTCCCTGGTGGGGGCTCTCTGTGGGGGCTCTGACCCCACTTTGCTGCTCAGCATTGCTCTAGTAGATGTCCTCTGCAGCGGCTCCGCCCCTGCGGCAGGTCTCTACACCCCCAGAAATGATTGAATTTACTTTGAATTGCAAGGGCTGGTTTTCTGCCATCAGTGAAAGTGGGAGCTTGGACGCTAACAAAGTCTCATTATAGGAAAAGTCAGTTATATTCTTACAAACCTGAGTCCATGATTAAAGGCTTTCTGCATGGAGCAAATACAATTATTTTAGATCTTTGTTCTAGAGCCAAATATTGAGGTTTCCATGGTCTTACCTCATGTGGGAGGTTAAGAGTTTTAAGAAATTTTGAAGAAAGTTTGAAATCTCTTTTGGCAAAATGTAGCTAGTGAAAAGTGACTTTTTACAGTCCTAATCTTCTCATTTAGTAAACCTTATCTGCAGAAGTTGAAGAAGAAAGCGCAGATGCTTCATTATGTACTTGGATTTGCGCTGGACTCACTGAAGTTGCCCACTGTTTTCAGTCAGAATGGATGTTGTGATTTCATCTGAGGCAGGACAAAATGGGCCTTGATTTTTTTTTTTTTCATAGAGGAAAACTACAGCTACTGAATGGGAAAAGCATGCAAAAAAGCAGACAGATCCAAAAATCGAAACCACAGTCTGCTTGTTGAAAGCAAAACTCTGATGACTTTGAAGTTTATGTTTTGGAGGCTCTCACCTGGCTTCTCTGTACTCTTTTTCTTGCTGGTACTACTCCACACCGCCCACCCTCACTCCACTCCTAGCAGATTTATACTGATGCTTGCTGCTTCCTCATCTAATTTTTCTTTCTTAGGGACCAAGACTGCAGTAAATATATTTCCTAGACAAAAATTTTTTCACATGATTTGACAAGAGATTTGCAAATGTACTTATAGGAAACAGTCACACAAATCACAATCAATTATAAATATAGTTGTAAATTTATCCAAATCCTGATCAGAATGAACCCTCTTCCTTATTCCCTTTTCTCCAGCCTGACGAGTAACATTCTTTTTCCTCAGTCCACTAGTCTCACCTTCAAGACAAAAATTTTTTCACATGATTTGACAAGAGATTTGCAAATGTACTTATAGGAAACAGTCACACAAATCACAATCAATTATAAATATAGTTGTAAATTTATCCAAATCCTGATCAGAATGAACCCTCTTCCTTATTCCCTTTTCTCCAGCCTGACGAGTAACATTCTTTTTCCTCAGTCCACTAGTCTCACCTAGAAAATTGATTTGATAAAATAATACTGCTGTGGGCTAATAATACCTCTTGTTGATATTAATGATTGTGTGTGTGTGTGTGTGTGTGTGTGTTCAGGTCCTTTTCTTTCTTTTGGAAGTCTCACTTTCTTCTTTTTAGTTAATCACTTTTCTACCTTCCCCCACAGACATGATGTAGACGGGAGTTTTGATCTTCTTATGACTTCACTCCCTGGCCACAGTGATTGGTTCACAAACATCTAATCTAGACTGGCCAAGCATTGTCCTCCCTGGAATTTTTCTTTTTCTAATACTGTCAGGACATAATGATCTCTCTCCTCTCTGATTTTTGACGGTGAAAGAATATAAGCCCATAATTGCTAGCATCCAGGTCTCCAATTGTAGAGACTTTGCTTAAGATAAAAAAGCTGACACATGTGAGAGTTAGAAAGAGCTCTAACAGATGTTAAGCCTCTGCTTCTATTTCCTCTTGGGTCCAGTTCTACTCTCGCTTTTCATGCAAGTTTCTCATATTAGTCAACAAATACTCTTCCTCCTCTCTCCTCACCCCTGTTTTTTTTCCTAAATGTTATCCAGAATTCTGACTAATGTATTTTCACAAGGAATTAACTAAATCTAGGATTTTTTTTCAAGAAGATATGGTCACCAAAGCTAACAAAAAACATTTGGTGGTGTCTTGGGCAGTATGGCAAGTGGAAGAGAAACGGTTTGAAACAGAGTCTACCCTAATGCCTCTTAACTTCAACCATACCAGCACTAGTCTGTGCAAATTACTAAGAAGGCTAGATTTGCCAAGGATCCTTTGATAACTTAAAGGTAGATGAATTGATGACTCTTTTTAGAATGGACGGCAATGCCCAGCTGCTTCTTGGGAATTCTGAAGAAACCTAGAAGGAAAATAGGTAAGCCTGCATTGAATGGTGCTTCTATATGGGGATCTGATCTTCCTACAGCTGTGTTTAGGCTTTGATGCAGCAGCTCTATGTGGCAGAATCTTGAGAAAAATCTTTGCACTGTCATAGAGGATGCAGCTGTGCGCTGGCATGCCAAGGATTTCTTGAGAACGGTGTAGCCTTTCAGTTGAGCAAAGCCTGGGGTAATTTTTCTTCTTTTCTAAAATGAACCTCCGTCAGCTGACCTGTGTGCAGAAAGTTCTCAAGCTTGGGGCCAAGGGTCCTGGGAACCACAAAGTCCCTTCTTGCCCCTGAATCTTTGAAGCTGATTCCTGGCAGAGCAGAAGTTCTTGGCTCAGGTCCTGGAGTAGATGGGAGACAGTTGAGTGATAAACCAGTCTACTTGGAGTCATGTTTAAATTTTTGAAAAGGGTTGGTAGGCACGCTCCTTTGTCTTCTTGCCTGAGAGTGTGTTGACTGCCTTTGAGACATCCTCACTGAGAGGCTGTGTTGATGACAGGTGACAGGGCTTTTGCATTTGTTCATGGTGGGAATGAGCCTCATGGAGCATAACACAAAGAGTCCTCAGGAAGCCCTTGTGAAGCTGTTTGTCTGAGAATGATTATGGCCTTGATGATGGTCTCAAGAAGCAATATAGCATGTGATTAAGACATTCAGTGGGTGTAAAGTGATAGTGCCCCCGCATATAGCAAGTTGTTTGCAGAGAATAATAAGAGTAACTTTCACTGAGCATCTGTTATGTGCCAGGTGCTCCTCTAACCATATTATGTGTATTCCCATATTTAACTCTATAATCACTCTGTCAAGTAGGCACCTTTATCATGTCTATTTTATGGATGGAAAAAATGAAGCACAATTTAAATGAAGTGTCTAAGGTTACTGTGGTAGCTCATTTCCAAAGTTGTGTCTTCTGAAGAACCAGCCTCTTGACATCTTAAATTTCTGCTGTCCCTGAGGCTCACTTTTGGCAGATAAATATGGCACACATGATGCCTCATGACTTTTGGGGCTAGTTCATAACTAGCCTGGCAGATCTACCCAATTCTCTTGGAATGCTTGCTCTTGGGATCTCCCTCTCAGAACCCAGTCACATGTAGAAGCTCTAGAATTCAATGGGTGGCCCATGTGCAGGTGTTCTGGTTGACAGCTCCAGCTGATCTACCAGCCCTTTTGGATGTTTAGCCCAGTTGAGCCTTCAAATGACTGTTGCCCCAGTTAATACCTGACTGCAACTGTGTGAGAGACAAAGAACCACCCAGCTAAATCCATAAAAGCTAATAATAAATAATTGTTTTGAATCATGAAGTTTTAGAGTGGTTTGTTATATAACAATAGATAACCAGAACACTCACACAGCAGGAAAGTGACAGAAGTGTGGTAGAAATCCAAGTGGCTTGGGCCCAGAGCCTTGCTTTCAGCCGGTATTCTACACATACTCTCCTTCGCTTGTTGTTGTTATGACCCTGACAATGATGATTATAGATGAATTTTCCCCAAGCAGGCAGGCATGCAAATCGGTAAAGTAAACAAGGTGGATTTGTAGAGAAAAATATATGCATAGTGAAGTGGATTAAGCATGGTATTTTGGGTCAGATGGACCTGAGTTTGAACCTCTGCTATGCCACCTGCTAGTTTTATGACCTTGGACAAATTACCATTGGTGGGAGTCTGTTGGTGGTGAGTCAGGTTCTCCAGTCTCAAAGTCACCTTTGAAAGCTCTTCACATTCTTTGAGTACAGATTCCAGTGTCTCTATGTGGCCATACAGTCTTTTAGGTCAAGTCTTTTCTCTTCAAGATATTATTTGATATCTGAAGCAAATGCTTATTTGATGAAATGGCTGGAGCCATGGGCACTGTTAAAAATAAGTGTCCTCTTTTATACTTTGACTGTGTATAGTTGAATTCATTTAAGTTAAATATGTTTAGGAAGAACCTCCTTCCTACTTTTTTGTGCCTCAGTTTCCTCATCTGTAAAATAGGAATGTAAATTAACTGCATGTGGTTTATGTGGTTATTAAATGAAACCTTGAATAAAGTGTCTGACACCTGCCGAATTCAGAATAGAGGACTCTTTTGATACTCTCAAGTTCTGGTTGGGTGCTCCACTGCTTACTGGATCCCTGTGAAGAGAAAAATAAATTGGCAATACCCAAATGAATTTTTAAGTGACTGAGGATATCAATTTATTTTACTGAATCTCAAATCAAACCTTTTCTTTTGTACCTCAGAGATTGAAATATTTATATTTGCAGCATAGTAGATGAATTCAAGAACATAGTATGATGATTGTATAAGTTAACACAACATATGGGATATGTGTATATGTGTGTGTGTGTATGTTGTGTGTGTTTAGCCTTCCTTGGAAAATGTAATCTCTCACCCCAACTTTGAAATAAGATTTTTGCTCAGTCCTCACAAAAGTACCCTCATGCCTCATGTAATTACAGTCTGTCCTGGGACTGGATGGCTACACAGCAGCTAAAGAGATGGAAGGGCCTGGGTCACTCAAACCCTGAGCTTTAGCAGTGAGAGGACTGTAGGAGAGAGAGTGTAAAACTCAAGGAGACATGCACTCAGTAAAGGAGAGAGCACTTCCGTGTCTAAGAAAGCTACTTATTTTCAATCCCAGTGCAGATGTAGAAGATGCTTCTGCAGATCCCTCACAACACTTCCCTTTTCAGTTTATCTCCTGCTGTTTGAGGGACACAAGGTGTTAACCAGATGACATATCCAGGTTCTTGATCCATGAAAGAAGAATCTACCATGGACTGGCAAAAGGAAGGGAAGGGAGAGACAGAGAAACAGAACATGATAGGGCTTTATTACCAAGGGGAGGTGCCTGCCAATGTGCACAGGTATCTCTGCCCAAGAGAGACGCAGGCGCCCCTGACCTCTCTATCCTTTCTGTCCCACATGGAAACTTCTAATGCCCTACTTCTGCCCCTCCTGTCCCCCCCTGGTGCGCAGGCCCTGGCTGATCCAGTCTGAATATTTATGAGCTGCCTCCCTGGGGCATGTCCCTACTCTGTCCTGCCTAGAAGGTACACCTGACTGGATCACAGCTCAAGAGAAGCTCTAAATTTGGCATATCTGAGAGGATAAGAATTACTCAAAGGATTCACTTACTTGAAAGCCAAACATGTGATTGGCCTCATACTTCCTCTTTATTTGCCATTAATTGTCCACATCCAGAGAACGTCCCACACTTTCTAACCATTCATGTATGAAAACATTTTCCTTAATTTTGCTATTAAAACCTTGTCTGAAAAGGAAAAAAAAAAGTAATGACTTCATTTTTTAAATCAAGCAGTCTTTTGCGTAGAGGTGGAAAAAAGGTGGGTTTGTGGGTCAGATGGGTTTGAATCCTGACTCGACTATATGTTATCTGTGTCATCTTGGGTAAGTCCTTAAGATCTCAGCAAGATAAAGAAGAACTTGCATAGTTGACTAACAGAAACAAAATTAATAATGGTGCCATAAGTCAAGCACATAGTTTGAAGCCAGCCAAATGTCACACAAAGTGTCAAAGAAGATGCCAAAAATTACACTGTGCATAAGCTGTTCCCAATTACCCCCCTTGTGTTAATGACATTATCATGAGAAAGTCCTATGCAAATGAAGAAAACCACAATCAGGGGATTAGCGACAGCAGGTGCAGGGAACTCCATCAGGAGGGAAAGAGAGGAGGAGTTTGGGAAGGGTCTGAACAGTGAACACCGCAACAGGGTGCCTACATGGATGGTCAATAGAAGTGTGAAGACTGAGTGCATGAGAACTTCCTGGGCACTAAGCATGTCCGTTTTACTGTCCGAGGCTGAGCCAGTGGAAATTAACTTAGTGTCTTGCTGACCCCATGTTGTGTTGTCTGCTCTAGCTGTGGGTGTCACTACTTATGTCTGAAAGATGAGAGAGCTCTGTATCAATTGGCTGGAGCTCTTAGCGATGTTTAGCAGTCTGATCTTCATGGAGCTTGCTGTTTTGGTTGCTGCCAGGAGGGTTTTCCCTGAGGTGGTGAGACATTGAAAAGCAACTATTCTTTTTTTTTTGGCTGGCCGGTACAGAGAGGCAACTATTTTTGATAATGATGATGACGTGAGCAGATTTGAACTTTACTTCGTAATTCCTGCGTATGAGGAATGTCCCTTTATTTCCCTAAATCAAATTTATTCTGGCAAATTTTTCACTTATTTATCAGTTATGGTACTAAGAAAAATTATCCAAAAGTTAGAAATGAGGGGAAAAAAAGCAGCTCCTGGTATTCATAAGCTAGCCTGACATTCACAGCTCGGCCATATTCTTCTTCTGTTAGATATAAACAATCTCACACAATATCAACCTCAGACAAGGTTACTCAGAGATAAATGAAGCCTGCTCTGATAAAATGAGACAAAACAAGACGATTTTTTAAAAGAAACACAGACAAAAACAAGGGTACCGTGCCATTCAGAAAAACATCAAATGCGATTTTTTTTTTTTGGCCATAATGAGTGTCTTGTACTTATTTATCAATCACAACTTCATCCTTGTCCTGGTGTCGCTCCCTTACAGATGAGACATGTGGAGATACCCAATCATAGAATTTCCCTGCTTTCCAGCAGCTCCCCATCTAGGAGAAACCCCAGCTTTCTTAGACCCCTGCCTCAAATCACTCGCCCTGAACCCAAATTCTGTAACAGGTTCTTTCTCATATCTCTTGCTGAGACACCCTCAGTTCCCCATGGTGTGTGTTCTCTGTCACTGCAACTAGTAATAAACCCAACTTGTTCAGCTATAGGTGTGTCCCTGGTGGACTCTGGCTGCAGATCATTGACAGAATTGAGGTAAAAAGATGATTACGTTGTTTTAATATCACGCAAAGATCATTGTCTAATGGGTCTTCTTAAATATCCTTTGACTCTTTAGAATAAACTTCATACAATTGGTTAAACAATTCTGTAAACCTAAGAAAGGGTAACTTCAGATATTTTTGTTCTTTTCTGTAGAGAATTTAACACCAAAGATTTTGTTTTATTGCCCTAGAGGATTTCAACCAGTTTTATATTTAACCTGGCAGTCTTATCTCAGTATTCCTGTTTCCCCCAACGAACTATAAAAATCGGCCATAATGAGTGTCTTGTACTTATTTATCAATCACAACTTCATCCTTGTCCTGGTGTCGCTCCCTTACAGATGAGACATGTTGAGATACCCAATCATAGAATTTCCCTGCTTTCCAGCAGCTCCCCATCTAGGAGAAACCCCAGCTTTCTTAGACCCCTGCCTCAAATCACTCACCCTGAACCCAAATTCTGTAACAGGTTCTTTCTCATATCTCTTGCTGAGACACCCTCAGTTNTTTAATTATATGGGTTCATTCTAATTATATGGGTTCATTCTGACACATTACTTATATGACATTTTAAACTTCATCCACTCACTAATTAACCTGGGCAGGATAGTTTTAATAAATTATAACTGGATACATTATATATCTCAGTATATCTTTTTCCTATCCTATTAGACATGTGTAAAAATATCTCTACAGTCAGATATATTCATGCCTCCAAATTTATCAAGCTCTGCAAGTTTTAAATGTTAGTTCAATATGTTACCAATTAAAGGACAAGTTACTCAGTAAACAAATAGATATCAGAAAGCATTACTGTGTGTCATGAATTTCTTTATTGCTTCAAAGTTGCAATAAATGGAGAGGTAGAGAGTAGCTTGGAAATTTAAAACACGTTAAATTCAGAAGCATGTTCCATTTAAGGAAAATAAAACTTCCTAATAAGAGCATTAAAAATTTGAAAGGACATTTTTTTTCTATCACTTCTTTTTTGACTGGTCCAAATTCAGTATTCTCCATGTCCTTTTTTGCAAAAGTTCTAGTGATGAATCTAGTTTTAATATCACAAGACAGATTCAACCTTTTGAAATTCTGAAATCAACCTGGTTCTCCACCAACTTGGACACTTGAAGAGCAATGCTTATAAGTCTTACAGACCACCAGTCTTCCATGTTAAAAAAAATAATAAAGAAAAAAGAAAAAGAAAAAACCTTATATTTATATTGCTCATTAAAAAATACTCACACATATATCAGCCTATCTAC
>NW_007736436.1:57701-64429 GCF_000696425.1 Galeopterus variegatus | reverse complement strand
AAAAAAAAAAAAAGAATACGTTTGTGTGTTTTGTTGATTGTTTCGGGTCAGTATTCGTACGATATAGTGTATTCTTTCAATAAGCTGCTTCAATTTTTTTTTTTTTTTTTTTCTTTTTGGACCAGTAAGGGGATCACAACCCCTGGCAAGGTGTTGTCTGCACCACGCTCAGCCAGTGAGCGCACCAGCCATCCCTATATAGGATCCGAACCTGCGGCTTTGGCACTACCAGCGCTGCACTCTCCCGAGTGAGCCATGGGGCCGGCCCAGCTTCAATTTTTTTTTTATTGCAGGAAGGTAATTTGGAATTATAGCTCTTAATATGAGGGTACTTCAAAAGTTCAGAGAAAGATTCGTATTATTTTTTAATTCTTTATTTTTTATTTATTTATTTATTTAAAGATGACCGGTAAGGGGATCTTAACCCTTGACTTGGTGTTGTCAGCACCATGCTCACCCAGTGAGCTAAACAGGCCATCCGTATATGGGATCCAAACCCGTGGCCTTGGTGTTATCAGCACCACGCTCTCCTGAGTGAGCCATGGGCCAGCCCCATTTTTTAATTCTTTATTTCCACAAACTTTTTGAAGTACCCTCGAATTTGTTTTGTTCCTTTGCTTTGGTTTTCTTCATGGACTGCTATTACTTGTATCATGGATTTTTATGTATTTTCAATATTTGTTGCTATCTCAAAGCCTTTTAATCTCTCTGGAGGAAGTCTGGGCAGAGTCATGCATTAAGCACACTGCAGATAGACTGAGTAAAAAAATCAGAACAGATTTCCAATGTGCTATGCTGGATAGTATACACAGAATGCAATTTCAAATCTGTTTTTAGGGCTGGCCAGTTAGCTCAGCTGGTTACAGCATGGTGCTGATAACACCAAAGGTCCAGAGTTTGATCTCTGTACTGGCTAGCCTCCAAACAAACAAACAAACAAAAAAACACAAAATCATTTTTAACATTTCAATGTCAGGTGCAATCATTGTGACAGTTTGTAAAATTGGGTTATATCTCAAAGCAGAGGCAACAAAACCAAAAACAGACAAATGGTATCACATCAAACTAAAAAGCTTCTGTACAGCAAAGGAAGAGACAAACTACAGAGAGGGAGAAAATATTTGCAAACCCCATACATCTCATAAGAGGTTAATATACAAAATATGTAAAGAACTCAAACAACTCAATAGAAAGAAAACAAATAACTCAATTAAATAAATGGGCAATGGACCTGAATAGACATTACTCAAAAGGAACATACAAATGACTGGCAGGTATATGAAAAAGAAGGAAATCCTGTTATTGTGACAACATGGAGGACATTATGTTAAGTGAAATAAGCCAGGCACAGAAAGATAAATACTGAATGATTTCACGTATATGTGGAATTTTAAAAAGTCAAACCCATGTAGAGCGTAGAATGGTGGTTACCAGGGACTGGGCAGTGGCTGGGGGAGGGGGTTGGTATTGAGGAGAGAGATGTTGGTCAAAGGAAGCAAACTTTCAGTTATACAGGAGGAGGAAGTTCTAGAGATCTATTTACAACAATGGTGACTATAGTTAATAACAATGTGTTGCATATTGAAAATTGCTGAGAGTAGATTTTGTGTTTTCAACACACACACAAAAAGAATGTGAGGTAATGCATGTGTTAATTAGCTTGATTTAGCTAGTCCACAATTTATACATATTTCAAAACATCATGTTATACACCATAAATATATACAATTTTTATCTGTCAATTAAAAAAGTAATAAAAACCTTTTTCATCTTTCATCTTCTTAGACTTTAACATCAACTAAAAAGTTCTTCCTGAAAGCTTATGGGAAATACACTGAATAGTGGATCCCCTAGTTCCTAAATTCAGCTGTAATTGTTTCTTTTAAAGAGCCCTATATGTCCTATAACAAAAATTGAAAATGACTTAAAAAAGAAAATTACCTTTCAACAATATTGAGACAAGACACACCATCCTGGCCACCAACAGCATAGAGAAAGCCTCCAAGTACTGCCACACCCACACTTGTCCTGCAGGTGCTTGTAGGGGCCACATCGCTGCTCCACTGATTTGTTTTGGGGTCATACCTGCAACGACCACATCAAGAGCAGGGTTTGTATTATACAATAAATGCTTGGCTATGTTTACATATTCCAAATCAAACGATTTATATGAGTACAGTATATTCTTTCCCCTAAATATGGGCTGATTAATAAATAACTAAAGCATATGAAAATCTAATTTATGGGCCGGCCCGTGGCTCACTCGGTAGAGTGCGGTGCTAATAACACCAAGGCCCCGGGTTCGGATCCCACATAGGGATGGCCGGTTTGCTCGCTGGCTGAGCGTGGTGCTGACAACACCAAGTCAAGGGTTAAGATCCCCTTACCGGTAATCTTTTAAAAAAAAAAAAAAGAAAATCTAATTTATGTTTTTATTTTTTGAAATTCATTTTTATCTGAATAAGTTATACATAAATATATTTTCTTTTAAAAAATATTAGAATGTTATTGATAAAGCTAAAGTCCTCTTTGAGTTCAACCTAAATTCTCGTCTCTTCTCATTTTGATTTGGTATATATCCTTCCAGACTATCCAGTAAAATACTCTTAAATAGGTTCATATACACATATATATATTTCTTTATATGCAAGTATGTTTTCTTTACATAAATAATAGCACACAGTTGGCATTTTTTCACTTAATGTATTTTTGAGATCTATTTATGCTAATATAGCTCTAGATTCTTCCTTTGAACTATTTTAGTATATTGTATGTGCCTTACATTATTTAATCATATTCCTATAGATGTATCCTTAGGCTGTTTCTATCATTTTGCTATTAAAGACAGTGATCACCCTTGCATATTTTTCCTTGTGCAAATAGATGATAAGTAGAATCACTGTGGCAAAGAGTATGTTCATTTTTAATTTAAAAATTACTATCAAAATGTTATCAAATTGTTTTTTTGTTTTTTAAAAATGATGACTGGTAAGGGGATCTTTACCCTTGACTTGGTGTTGTCAGCACCACGCTCACCCAGTGAGCTGACCGGCCATCCCTATATGGGATCTGAACCTGGGGCCTTGGTGTTATCAGCATCGCACTCTCCTGAGTGAGCCACGGGCCGGCCCAAATTGTTCTTTTTGTAGCTATATCAATTTTTATTTTTAAAAAATTTCAGTAATCTTTTCATTGATTTTTTTTTTTTTTTTTGTCTTTTGTCTTTTTTCCGTGTCCGGCAACGGATCGCAACCCTCAGTGTTGCCCCCGTACCGGACCGGGGACCGGCAACGGGATCGCAAGCCTCGGTGTTGCTCCCGCGCCTCGCTCAGCCAGTGAGCGGGAACCGGTCTGTATATGGGATCCGAACCCTCGGACGGGAGCGCCGCCGCGCTTCCCAAGCGGCGCACTATCCAGTGCGCCACCGGGCCGGCCCTTCATTGATTTTTTTTTGTTGAGTTTTGTTGCTCTTTTTATAACTGCTCGATTTAAAAGCATGATTCACTTATTTTCTTTCTTATTTTCAAATGCATATAAGTTATATGAATGCATATAAGTTAAAATTCATATAAAATTTGCTTCTGAGTACCACCTTAGTTGCATTCTATATATTTTGATATATATACAGGCTTAACTGTTATTAAACTATAAATATATAGTCATTTCTACTCTTATTTCTTTAACCCATCAATTTATTTTTAAGTGTGCTTTTTTTGTTTTCCATTTCTTTTTTTTTTGGTGGCTGATCAGTATGGAGATCTGAATCCTCGACCTTGGCGTTACAAGGCTACATCCTAACCAACTGAACTAACTGGCCAGCCCATTTTTTACCTCTATGGAACCAATCTCTCTGTTTTTTTTTTTTTTCCACTATACAATCTATACCTTTAGAACCTTATATGCTGTGGGGTTTCATAGATGTGTTATGGAAATACTAAGAATCACTGTAAAGCAACACGGCTGGATGAAAAAGGTTGTATGAGAGCAAGAAGCTATTAAAACATCAGTTACTGTAGGTTTCCAATGTGCCAGACACCGTGAAAAGACATTTCAACAATCAATCATAGCACCATGTGATATGTACAAGCATGTTCAAAATATTTATGAAAGAGAGAGGAATGAGTAACTAACTGATCTGTATGGTATCAGAGAAGGTTTTTTTTTTTTTTCCTTTTTGTCTTTTTTCGTGACCGGCAACGGATCGCAACCCTCAGTGTCGCGCCCATACCGGACCGGGACCGGCAACGGGATCACAACCCTCGGTGTTGCGCCCGCACCTCGCTCAGCCAGTGAGCGGCAGGTCTGTATGTGGGATCCGAACCCTCGGCGGGAGCGTCGCCGCGCTCCCAAGCGGCGCACTGTAGCAGTGCGCCACCGGGCCGGCCCAGAGAAGGTTTTTTGTAAGAAGTAACATTTGAGTCTTGAAGGATAAGTATTAAAGGGCAGAGATATTTTAGGAAAGAAAAAACAGCATGTACACATTGTAGGAAAGAGGTATGAAAGATTACAGCATTTCCAAGGAACTGCAAGCAATTTGATGAATCTGCAGTAGCATGTTTAGGGAATGGTAGTGTGCCATGGGAGGCAGACTGGAAAAATAGGTAGAGATCATAAAAAACTTGTATGTCATGCTAAATAAGTTGTTGAGGCTGCCAACTAGAGCCACAGATGTAATACTGAAGCAGGAAGAGTCACATCTGTTTCCTAATTAACATCTCAAATGAAACTATATGAATAATAGGGAAAAAATTTCAAATTGACCTTACTTACCTTTCAACACTATTAAGATAAGAGGATCCATCATGGCCTCCCACTGCATATAACAGGTCGTCTAGAACACTGACCCCAACTCCACATCGCCTTTTGCTCATTGAAGCTACCATTCGCCATTCATTGGTCTGTGGATCATATCTTTCAACACTGGAAATGGCATCTCCACTGCACCAGCCACCAACTGGGAAAGTAACAGAAATGATCAAGATAATACCTGTCCTAAAGCACAGAATATATTACTCACTGCTAACCTCACCGTGACCTAATGCTTGGACTAACCAAATGTCTCTAGAAGCAGGTCAAAATATAAGTTATGACTTTAACTTACTGCACTGGGATTGCTATAAACATTAATTAATTTTCTAAAGAAGTTGGCATTATGTCCATTTTACAAAGGATGGCAATAACACTGATTCAAATAAAATTGTGAGGTAATTTGGCATATAAAGGATACAACACTAAATTTAGTTAGAAAACTGGGGCTTGACTGTTGCCTCTAGCAGCTATGTGATCTTGAAGAAATTCTGTAAACTCCCTGAACCATAGTTTCCTTGTTTGTAAAATAATAAATCAAAATTAAAAAGTGAAATATCAACAATGTATAAAAAGAATTATACACCACAACCAAGTAGGATATATCTCAGGTATGCGAGGCTGGTTCAACATCTGAAAATTAATTAATGTAATCAATTACATCATTGGGCTAAAAAAGGAAAATCACATGATCATATCAATAAGTGCAGAAAGAGCATTTGACAAAATCCAACACCCATTCCTGATGAAAACTCTCAGTAAACTAGGAACATAGAGAAATTTCTTTGACTTGATAAATATCTATAAAAACCCTACAGCTAATGTCATACTTTAATGGTAAGAAACTCAAAGCTTTCTTACTAAGATCAGGAAGAATGCAAAGATGTCACCTTTCACCACTGCTTTTTAACATCATACTGGAAGTCCTAGCTAATGCAGTAAAAAAAGGAAAGGAATAAAAGGTATACAGTTTGGGAAGGAAGAAAAAAAACTGTCCTTCTATGCAGATGTCATAATTATCTATATAGAAAATCTAAAAGAATCAACAAATAAATCCTCCTGGAATTAATAAGTGATTATAGGGCCGGCCCGGTGGCGCACTGGATAGTGCGCCGCTTGGGAAGCGCGGCGGCGCTCCCGTCCGAGGGTTCGGATCCCACATACAGACCGGTTCCCGCTCACTGGCTGAGCGAGGCGCGGGAGCAACGCCGAGGGTTGCAGTCCCGTTGCCGGTCCCGGGTCCGGTGCGGGGGCAACACTGAGGGTTGCGATCCGTTGCCAGACATGGAAAAGACAAAAAAAAAAAAAAAAAAAAAAAAAAAAAAGTGATATAGCAAGGCTGAAGGATGCAAAATTAATATTTAAAAGTCAGTCATGTTCCTATATACTAGCAATGAGCCAGTGGAATTTGAAATTAAAAACACAATACCACTTACATTAGCACTTCCCCCAAATAAAATACTTAGATTCAAATCTATCAAAACATGTGTAAGATCTCTGCAAGGAAAATGCTGATGAAAGAAACCAAAGAATGAAATAAATGAAAAGATATTCCATGTTTATGAATAGGAAGATATAATATTATTAAGATGTCTGTTCTTCTCAACCTGATCTATAGACTCAATGCAATCTCAATCAAAATCCCAGCAAGTTACTTTGTGGATATCAAGAAATCAATTCTAGGGCCGAGCCCGTGGCGCGCTCAGGAGAGTGAGGCGCTGGGAGCGCAGCAGCGCTCCCGCCGCGGGTTTGGATGCTATATAGGGATGACCGATGACCGGTGCGCTCACAGGCTGAGCGCGGTGCGGCCAGTCTCAAAAAGGACAAAAAAAAAAAAAAAAAAAAAAAAAAAAAAAAAAAAAATAATTCTAAAGTTTTTATGGAGAAACAAAAAACCCAAAAAAACAAACACAAAATTGAAG
>NW_007736436.1:45671-57686 GCF_000696425.1 Galeopterus variegatus | reverse complement strand
TCCCAAAAAAGAAAAAAAAAAAAAAAAAAAAAAAAGAAAAGAAAAGAAAAGAAATCAATTCTAAAGTTTATATGGAGAAGCAGAAGACCCAGAATAGCAAACACAATATTGAAGGAGAAGAACAAAGTTGGAAGACTAAAACTACCTGACTTCAAAACTTACTATAAAGCTACAATAATCAAGGCAGTGTGGTACCGGCAAAAGAAAAGACAAATAGACCAATGGAACAGTGTAGAGAGCCCAGAAATAGACCCACATAAATACAGTCTTATGATCTTAGACAAAGGAGCAAAGGCAGTACAACAGAGAAAAGATAGTCTTTTCAACAAATGGTGCTGGAAAAACTAGACTTTCACATGCAAAAAAAGTGAATCTAGACACAAGCCTTATACCCTTCACAAACATTAACTCAAAATGGATCACAGACCTAAATGTAAAATACAAAACTCTAAAGCTTCTAGAAGATAACAGGAGAAAATCTAGATTTGGCAATGACTTTTTAGATACATCAAAGGCACAATACATGAAAGAAAGAACTGATAGGATGGACTTAAAATTTCTGCTCTGTGAAAGGCATTGTCAAGAGAATGAAAAGACAAGCTACACACGTGGAGAAAATATACGCAAAAGATACATCTGATAAAGAACTGTTATCCAAAATATAAAAAGAACTCTTCAAACGCAACAATAAGAAAACAACCTGATTAAAAAATGGGCAAAAGACCTGAACAGACACCTCACCAAAAAAGACATAGACATGGTATATAGGCATATCAAAGATACTCCCACATTTTATGTCATCAGGAAATGTAAATTAAAACAACGATACCACTACACACCTATTAGAATGGCCAAAATCCACAACACTGACAACTCCAAATGCTGGCAAGAGTGTAGAGAAACAAAAACTCTCATTTGTTGCTGGAGAGAATGCAAAATGGTATAGCTACTTTGGTGGTTTCTTACAAAACTAAACATACTCTTACTATATGATCCAGCAATCATACTCCTTGGTATCTCCCCAAAGGAGTTGAAAACATGTTCACATAAAAACCTGCACTCAGATGCTTATAGCAGCTTTATTCATAATTGCCCAAACTTAGAATCAACCAAGATGTCCTTTAGTAAGTGAATGGATAAATAAACTGTGGTACATCCAGACAATGGAATATTATTCAGTACTAAAAAGAAATGAGCTATAAAGCCATGAAAAGACATGGAGGAAACTTAAATGCATATTACTAAGAGAAAGAAGCCTGAAAATGTTACCGTCTGAAAAGGTTACATACTGTATGATTCCAACTATATGACATTCTGGAAAAGACAAAATTACGGAAACAGTAAAAAGATCAGTGGTTGCCAGGTATTAGGGAAGAATGGAGATGAACAGATGGAGCATAGAGGATTTTTAGGGCAGTAAAACTACTCTGTATGATACTATTATGGCAGATACATGTTACTATAAATTTGTCCAAACCCATAGAATGTACAACACCAAGAATGAACCCTAATGTAAACTATGGACTTTGAATGATAATATGCCAGTGCAGGTTCATCAATTGTAACAAACGTACCATTCCAGTGGGGGATGTTGATAATGGGGGAAGATATGCATGTGTGAAGACAAGGGGTGCTACAGTCTAAATGTTTATGTCCCTGCCAAATTCTTATGTTGAAACCTAATCACCAATGTGACAGGTGGGACCTACAGGACGTGATTAGGTCATGGGAATGGAGCCCTCATGAATGGGATTAGTGCCCTTACAAGAGTCCCCAGAGAGCCGCCTTGCCCCTTCCACCTTGTGTGAGGGCACAGCCAGAAGGTACCATCTATGAACCAGAAAGCAGGCCCTCACCAGACACCTAATATGCTGGTACCTTGATCTTGGACTTCCCAGCCTCCAGATCTGTGAGAAATAAATCTCTGTTGTTTATAAACTACCCAGTTTATGGTATTTTGTTATAATAGCCCAGACTAAGACATGGTTCATGTATGTTAAATGTCAGTACCTATGGCTCAATTTTGCTGTAAACCTTAAACTGCTCTAAAAATTAAAATAACATATATGCGAAACTGCTTTCCAAAGTATAAAGCACTATATAAATGTACCAAAAAGGAATAATAACTCAGAAGCCTGTTTTTCTTTTACAGTATTAGAGGAAATGGATTTCATCTCATATACTCATTTTTGAAGACATTATATTTTTAATAATTGAGCATTATGGACTCAATATTTGTAAGCCTCCCAAATTCATATGTTTAAGCCCTAACCCATAGAATGGCTGTATTTGGAGATGCAGGCTTCTAAAAAAGTTAATTGGGTTAAATCAGGTCATAAGAGTGGAGCCCTGATCCGGTAGGATTATTGTTCTTATAAGAAGAGACACCAAAGAGTGTGTTCTCTGGCTCTCACTCTTGAGCACTTATGCACGCTCTTGCTGTCTTTCTCTTCTTATGTACACTCACCAAGGAAAGCCCATGGTGAGGGACATAGTGAGAAGGTGGCCATCTGCAAGTCAGGAAGAGAGCATTCTCCAGAAAATGAATCGACTGAAACCTTGATCTTAGACATATAGCCTCCATTATTTTTATATATAAAATGCCCTTAAAATATAATTTATTTAGTTTAACTATCAAAGCTAAAGAAATATTATATAGGCTTCCCTGTGAGCTTAACTAGATCTGACAATGAATCTATTCACTACCCTTTGGTAACTATAGACAGGTATGTAGGAATAAAGATGCAGATATGTGTAGGTGTGGGCATGCAAGCATCGCTCTGAACTCACATGAACATGTAACATATGCATACAAACATAGGATGAAAATAACAGGAACAAATAATAACAAAAATAATGAATCTATTAACAACAGTGAGATATTAGGACACTGGGAGTATATGAGAATTCAGTGCATAATGAATTAAAATTACGTCTGAAATCTAAAACAAGAATAAGGAGAAGGAAAAAAGCAAATAAAGAAAAAATTTGGTATCAATTTTCTTTTCAAAGATATGCTGCAATCTTCCATATGAAGAAAATTAGATTAAAAAAATTAAGAAGGAACTTAAGACATAAATTAAAAAATATTCCTTCTAAAAATATAGGGGAAAATACATTCCCACATGCCAAGAGAAAATTAAATTGGAGAAAAAAAGATAGGCAAGTAGTTAGGCTGATGGGAAAGGGGAATATGCCCCAGAGGTTACATGAAGTTCTCTGATGAAAAGGAATAGAACACCTCACATATAAAAATGGGCCAATAGAATCAGAGGATGTCCATATCTAAGCAGCATGGAATTACTGAACTTGGAAGCTTAAATACAAAGACTACATTAGGTCCCAGCCAGCTCCATGAATCAGGATTTGAAAAAAATCAAAGAGACAGAACTAGCATGTTTTATTAACCAATGAGAAAGTTGTTATTCAATGAATAGGGGAGCTGACTTTACATAGACAGAATTGAAGAACCTGAAATTGAAAGATCTCAAAGATTTAGGGGCAGATAGCAGGAGCAAAAAAATATAGCAGGTTGTCTTCAGCTCAACTTAGGTTGATAGAGCTAGGAAAGAGTGTAACTGTCTAATGTACAATAATGTTTTTTTGACTTTATGTAATTATGAGGGGACTTGCATATTTTTATATAAATTAATGCATGTGACTCATTTCAACAAAATATCCACTGCATGACATTTTTATTTTTTATTTTTTTTAAAAGATGACCGCTAAGGGGATCTTAACCCTTGACTTGGTGTTGTCAGCACCATGCTCTCCCAAGTGAGCCACGGGCCGACCCTCTGCATGACATTTTTATTTTTTATTTTTTTTAAAAGATGACCGCTAAGGGGATCTTAACCCTTGACTTGGTGTTGTCAGCACCATGCTCTCCCAAGTGAGCAACTGGCCATTCCTATATAGGGATCCGAACCCGTGGCCTTGGTGTTATCGGCACCACACTCTCCCAAGTGAGCCACGGGCCGACCCTCTGCATGACATTTTTAGGTTTATATAAAAATACAGCACAGTTTTGGAGAATACCAGTATTGGATCACGGGTTTAGAGTCAAGCCATATGCTGACTTATTATGTGTTTCTTATGACAACATATTGCAATTGTCCAAAGAATTATTCAAATGACAGTTGCTCATATGGGAAAATATTCAGTTTAGTCACAGTATATTATGATCCAAACCTGCAAAGAGTACTTCTCCACATCGGATAGGTTTCCGTGGTCTTGTCCTTGGTCCTTGCATTAGTGGTCGTTCTTGAGGCAATAGGAGGTAGTTTTTAGCTTCATCTACCAAGTCTCTGTAGAAAAAAATTCTACCTTTATTCCAAATGTCTAAATAACATTGCTAGTCGAGTCCCAATATAGTTTAGGAATAAATGGTTTGGCAAAGGGGAGCAAGCATAAATCAAAATCATGAATGCCAGCCAATATTAAAATTGGCACAAACATGAAAGCAATGATGCCAATTACACTATGAATTGTGAATTGATTGGTATTTCCATCATGACTTCATATCTCAGTGCAAATTTAGCCTAAAGCTCAACATCCTTAGAGCCAACACTAACACGAAAAACTAAAAATTAGAACTCGATTACCAGCCTGCATAGTTACTACTTTCTAATGAGTTTTATTAGATTCTGCAGGATACTGGCAAAATAGCACATCAGCCAGGGCCCTGGATATTTGCTGGATTAATTAAAGGGATAAAACTGGATCAAAAATCAGATTGTTAAAAAGAAATACTGTACTGTCATTTAATATTAATTTGTTCTCTGGTACCAAATGAATGGTTTGCTCTCAATAAGTCCACTGAGATGAACAAAATTTTTTTCCAATTAAGGTACCTTAAGAGAAGAACCTAAATGATTACACTTGTTAAATACAATATTCTAATACAAACTATTTGTATATATACTTATTTTACTTGAGTCCTTTAAGTGATTCAGTGCCTAATTGGTGCAAATTCAAAGTTACTCTGTTCTCCCTCAACTCTGAAAAGGTTTCCTAAATTACTCTATATTTTCATTTCTCTTGTTGTTTATGCCACAAAGAATAATTTATTCCTGCTGGACCAGTCCCAGGCATGACCCAATAATGAACTTTCCAATATAAGGCATTGCTAAGGCCCCTTCTGAATTTATCTATTCTAAAAACAAAATAGGGCCGGCCCCATGGCGCACTGGAGAGTGCGCTGCTTGGGAGCGCGGCAGCGCTCCTGCCGAGGGTTCGGATCCCATGTGGAGACCGGTTCCCGCTCACTGGCTGAGCGCGGTGCGGGCGCGACACTGAGGGTTGCGATCCCGTTACCGGTCAGTAAAAAAGACAAAAAGGAAAAAAAAAACAAACAAAAAAACCCTAAAAACAAAATAAACAAAACCCCCTAGAACCAAGTCAATGATCAAGAGCTTTTTCTAGTTTCCCGTACTTAAAGACAAAGACTTTGATCTCTTAATGGCCGGTTTTTAAGTCATTCAAGGGTTCCTAGAAAGAGTACTGTGGAGCTAATACTTAGCAAGCCAACACGAAATTAGTAGTAATAATAACAACACTTACGGCTATGTGCTAGTCCTTGTTTTGAATGCTTAATACCAGCATATACTTAACTCATTTAATCCTCACAAGAGCCCTATGGACTAGGCACTATTACTATCCTCACTTTATAGATGAATAAACTGCAGCACAAAGAGATTAATGTAATTTGCCTAAGATTGCACAACTAGTAAATGGTGAGGTTAGGATTTCAGGAAGGGTCTTCTTTTAAAGTGACTTCATATGGACCTCTGCTTTCTGCGTCAGAATCAGTACAATCTGATTTATATTTAATGGGGGAGGGGCACCTATGTATTGTTTCTTTAAATTTCAGCATGCATAATTCATACAGTTTCTTTTCTGCTACTGCAAATATTTAGAGGAATTAATTGCCATTTGTCTGTTTTTAAATTTAGAAGATAAACATCTAAAACCTTCTGGCATCTCCTGTTAAAGGAACAGGCTTCAGTTTATGGAAGAAATGCAAGTGAATCTACATGTCCTACCTCTGTTCTAGAGTCAGGGAGAATTCCAAATTTCTTTAATCACCAAGGGAGGCCCAAAGGTCAGTGTAGTTTAAGGACTTCTGAATACTGACTTGCTCTTTTACTTTTATAGTTGGAACACGCTGGGGAAGAAAATGGTTAAAAAATGCCAGATGGTTTCAGATTTAAACCCAAATCTTAAAATCTGTCAAACTAGGAAAGTAATTTATCAGATTTTGTATATATTACAGAGACAGCCTAGTAAAATAGGTTTTTTTTTTTCCCTTTGTAAAAGCATTTAGTGTTTCTTTTGTCAAAAGAAACTGTTTCATCTACCTCTAGTGGAAATCTTTCCACAGCTACTTTAGGAGGCGGTAGATCTTTAACTCTGTCCACAATCTTAGAAAGCAAGGCTGGTCCTAATCCCCAACTAAACATATGGGATGGAATGAAAAAGTGCTCACTGACACAGAGTTAACAGCACTACTCATTCAATTTATCTCAAGAAAAAAAATACTAGCAGAGAATTGCTTCTTCAAATTCAAGCTTGCATTAAAATCTTAGAAATCTACCTCTTTATTGCCACTTCTACACCAAAAAGCACTACACATAAAAAAACTAATGAAATGGAATACTAGAAATTCAGTTCTCTCTTCTTCCTTCTCCTCCTCTTGACCTTAGCCCAGAAGAAAAACCTGTTAAATACTACCCTGGTTTCAGCACTAAGGAATACAATATTTAGGAAGCAATACAAAAAAGGAAATTAGGAGAAAATAGGAATGCTTAGGTGTTGATTTTTCCCATCCAGGGCCACTCATACCTGCATTCTTCATCACTTTTGATGAGGGGATCAGAGCCTACTGTGCCCACCAGGAACTTGGGACTAAGCAAAGGCAAACGAACGTGCTGCAGCACCTATGAGATAACAAACACCAGTAAAGGCATGAGCTCCCATCTGCAAAATATTTAAGAGAATACATGGTGCCTGCTCCTGCATTGTATTTCCACTTATTTTGGGATCTAATTGAACATGAAAAATAAGGAAAAAGGGGGGAAGGCATAAATACTAAAACTAAGTTAAATTTATTCTAACCACCAATTCAATAATGTAGAATAATCAGAAAATTGAAAGCACACAAATATCACTTTAGAATGCTGCTTTAAGCTTTCAGCAATTTTATAAATTCTTCTATACTGGACTCAAATTAATTAACAATCCAGAAGACTATCCTTAAAATTGCTAAAGACTATAGTCAGAATAGCAAAAATGGATCTTAAACATTTCACTCAGTGACCACTTCTGCTCCAATCCATCCCCTTATTCTTTAAAGTGTGGTAGGATTTCCAAATTATAGGGAAAGAAAGCATGTGGTTATATTTCCAAGCTACAGAGAAAGAAGCATCCTTGCTTTTGTTTATTTTACATAATTTAGATTTTGAAACGTACCATAGATGAACACAGAATTGATCCAAAATAGAGGGTAAGCAAAGAAGCAAAAAATTCAAAACGATAAGCAAAATGCTTCTAAAACTTATTTCCTTGATTATTCGGAAACAGATGGACTTCCTCATAATATAAGGGAGTCTAATATAAGGGTGAGTGATAATTGTTTCATTTTTGCAAGATGAATTCCTATTATTTCATCTAGTACAAAGCAGTTTCTTAGAGATGCATTTCTATCATCACCTGGGGTAACTGAGGACGTCTTTCTTGAATACTGTATTTGACCCAGGCCATCACTGCATTGAACACTTGTTCTTCACTGCGAACATTCAGCTCATCACTAGATATTATATCAATGAGTTGATTGGCCGGAAGCAACATGAACTCTTCACTCTCCATCACCTGTTTAAAGTGAGGTAAGAATAAAAGAAAAAAACCCTGTGATCACATTTAATTTATTGTCTCAATATTTATCTGGAGGGTTATGGGGCAAAGATCTATTCTACAATGGATCTGAAGTTTAAAACAATACCAGAGGAAAAGAAAAGATGAAAGAGAAAACAAAAAAAGTACAGAGGACACAATTAAAATTTAGTAAAAATAATCATTTGTGCTTCAAGGAACTTAAGGAAAGTGACTATTTTTTCTTAAAAATAAAAGATCAAGGGCCGGCCCGGTGGCGCACCGCTATAGTGCGCTGCTTGGGAGGCGCGGTGGCGCTCCCGCCGAGGGTTCGGATCCCACATACAGACCGGTTCCCGCTCACTGGCTGAGCGAGGCACGGGCGCAACACCGAGGGCTGCGATCCCGTTGCTGGTCCCGGTCCGGTACGGGGGCGACACTGAGGGTTGCGATCCGTTGCCGGACACGGAAAAAGACAAAAATAAATAAAAAAATAAATAAAAAAAATAAAAGATCAAAATAAAACTCCAGAAATATAAAAGGCATATAAAAAGTCAGAAAAAGCTTTCAGAGGAAGATTAGTTGCTGAAAGGGCAGTATCTAAGGCAGAAATGCCAAGGAGTCAGTTTAAAAAAAAAATAAGGGTGTCGGTAATTCTGCAAGCAAGAATGACTATAATGAGGAGAAAATTAGACCAATGAAAACCTCTGAGGACCAAACCACTCTGATACTGTGTATATGTCAGTGAAAAACTACAAACACACCAATAATTTATATTTACCCGAGGCTAGGAAACTGTCAGAATGGAGATGAAATGGCAACAAGGATTATTACCTTGTTGTGCAGGCCAGCCACAAATTTCAGAACTTTCTCTACTGTTAAGGATATTCTTCAGATATTTGTGAATACCTTAGATCTAAAACACAAGTTATGGTCAAAGCAGAACATTTAAATAAAAACTTTATTTTAAATGTACAGTTCAGTGTTTTGATAAATAATATACTCATGCAACTATGATGACAATCAAGATATAGAACATTACCATCACCTCCAAAGGTTCTAAAGCAGAGAATTCTTAATGTGGGGTCCAATGCCTTTGGCACATAATTTTGGACATCCTCAGTGATGGCAAATTTTTATTTGTGAAGAGTGGAGTTGATATTTAAAAACAGTGGAAAGAAATTAAGAGTCAAGTCTGTTAAAGAAGGCATGTGAAGAAGTTAGATTACATTATTTTGAATGAGATACTAAATGTGACTGTAAAATAATGACTCTCAACTTCAGTGAGGTACAAATCTCACTTAGTCATGGTGTATTTCCCTTTTTGTACTTTGTTGAAATTAACTTACTAAAATTTTGTTACGAATTTTTGCATCTAAGTTCATGAGAGATACTGATCTGCAGTTTTCTTCTAGTGTCTGTGGTTTTCTGTATCAGGGTAATTTTGGCCCTATGAAATAAATTAGCGATTTTTTCCTCCATTTTCTGAAAGACTTTGCATAGTAATACTTTTAGTATTACTTCTTCCTTAAATGTTTGAGAAAATTCACCATCTGGGACTGGTATTTTCTTTGTGGGAAGGTTTTTAAAGTATGAATTCACTTTTTTTTCATGGAAATAGGGTTATTCTGGTTTTTTGTTTCTTCTTGAGTCAGTTTTGTATTTTTCAAAGAATTTGTCCATTTTATCTCAGTTGTTGAATTTATTGGCAAAAGGTTGTTCATAATGTTCTCTTATAATCTTTTTAATGTATGAAGGGTTTGTAGTGATATCTTCTCTTTCATAAAAGACACATACTGATATGTCTTCTATCCTTTATTTCTCGAACAGTATAGCTGAAGCTCATCGATTTTCTCGAAAGAGACATTCATTTTTGCTTTAACCTTTATTCTTTTCTTCCTTCTGCTTACTTTGGGTTTAATTTGTTCTTCTTTTTCTAGTTTACAAAAGTAACTACTGGAACAAAAATACAAGCTTTCCTATATACCAAAAGAAATTAAAGTAAAAAGCAAAGATACCACATAGAGAAAAAAGATACAGTAAACATAACTAAATTAGATACTACTTATAAAAATGTAATACAACAGAGTTGAGAACAAACATATCACTCATAGCAATAAGTGCAAGTGGGCTTAAATTAACTACTAAAAGAAAAAGATTTTCAAATTGGCTCATAATGCAAAACCTAATTCTATGCTAATTCAAGAAAAATACTTAAAACATCATAATCCAAAAGGGCTAAAAGTAAAGGGATGGACAAAGATACATTTCGCAAATGGAAACAATAAGAAAACGGGTTGAAATCCAGATATTAGACAAAGTGGAATTCAGACAACAAAAGAATTAAATCTGACAAAGGAGAACACTTTATAAAGCTCAAAGTCACAACTTGCCAAGAAAATTCTAAGGAATCAATGGTAAAAGTAATTCAAAGAATAAAAAAATTCAATAAGGTAGCTTTCTTATACATTAATGAAAACCAGTTAGATGATATAAAGGAGGAGAAAAACCTATTTACAATAGCAACAACAACAACAAAATACTTAGAAATAAACTTAAAAAGAAATGTATAATACCTAAATGAAGAAAACTATAAAACATTCCTGAGAGATACAAACAAAAATAAAATTGAAGAAATGAAATCTTGTTCTTGGATAGCACAACTCAACATCATAAAAATGACTGTTCTTAATTTAACTTATAAGTTAATATGATCTCAATAAATATGCCAATAAGTTTTTTTTCTTGGAGCTGGATAAGGTCATACTAAAGCTTATCTGGGGTTAGCTAGTTAGCTCACTTAGTTAGAGTGCAGTGCTGATAATGCCAAGGTCAAAGGTTTGGATCTCCATAATGGCCAGCTGCCCATCCCCCACTCCCGCAAAAAATCATCTGGAAAAATAAGCATGCAAGAAAGCTAGGAAAACACTGAAAAAGAAACAAAGAGTTATATGGGGTACAGGGGTTACTATCCCTACCACATATTAAAATACATTACAAAGCCTTAATAATTAGACTATTACAGAAAACAGTGTCACATTGGTGCACAGCCTAGAACAGAAGGTGCAAAACCAGATACAGATGGAAATTTAGTATATAATCCTATATCAAATCATTGGAGCAAAGAAAGACTTTAAATAAATGGTATTGGAACTAGATGGTCTATATTTCATACCATACACAAAGATAAATTCAGAAAGACCATACACTTGCTAGAAAAAAAAGTGAATTTCTCTGTAACCTGGGTTTAGGGGAGGCCTTCCAAACTCTGCCTCAAAATTGGATGCAATAAAAGAAAAGATTGATACATTTGACAACATTGAAAAAAACCAAAAAACATTCGCATGATCAAAAATACAATAAGCAAAGTTGGAAAACAAATGCAAACTGGAAAAAAATATTTGTAACATGTATCACAGATAAAAAGACTACTGTTAATATATACAGAACTTTCGAAAATTGAGGGGAATAAAAGAGCAAAACTCTAATAGAAAAATGGACAAAAGATACAAAAACACAATTCGCAAGAATTATAAGGACGGCTCTTAAATATATGAAAAATGTTCAATTTATTTTAATGCAAATTAAAACTACACAGATTCTATTCTCATCTATTAGATTACCAAAAATTCAAAAGGTTGACAATACATTCTGTTGGTAAGGCTGAGGGGATATAGTGATCCTCATATATTGCTGGTTGGAATGGTTTAATCCCTATGGAGAAGAATTTGGTGACTTAGAATCATACATACAGAAAACCTGTTTGGAGCATATGATGGCACTTCAAAAAGTTTGTGGAAAAGGGAATTAAAAGATAATAAACGAATCTTTTCATGAACTTTTTCATTCCCCTTTTCCACAAACTTTTTGAAGTATTCTCACATGCTCCAAATATGTTTTCTGACTTTGACATCGATTTTTTAGTTTATGTTGCATTTTCATTATTATAAAGAAAAAATATTTCAACTTTTATGTAACTAAATTTATCAATCTCTTTCTTCATAGTTTCTAGGTTGTATACTACTTAGATCTTAACCCCCAGCCAATCAATGCTATCTTCTAGAACTTTTAAAATTTTCTTTTTATTTTTTTATTTTTATTTTTATTTTGTCAATATACACTGTATATGATTATTATGGCCCATCA